>NC_052101.1:135615753-135758253 GCF_015852505.1 Tachyglossus aculeatus
CAACACCTGTATATGTTTGTACAGATTTATTACTCTATTTATTTTACTTGTACATATTTACTATTCTATTTATTTTGTTAATGATGTGCATTTAGCTTTAATTCTATTTGTTCTGACGACTTGACACCTGTCCACATGTTTTGTTTTGTTGTCTGTCTCCCCCCTTCTAGACTGTGAGCCCGTTGTTGGGTAGGGACCGTCTCTATATGTTGCCAACTTGTACTTCCCGAGCGTTTAGTACAGTGCTCTGCACACAGTAAGCATTCAATAAATACAACTGAATGAATGAATGAATGAATGTCAGCTCCTTGAAGGCAGGTTTTCTGTGTTTTGCAAGACATTATCATCATCATCAATGGAGGTGTAAAATGGGACACAGAACAGTTAGTGGGTAAGGAGATGAAGATGAGCCAGTGAAAATGAAGGAGAAGGAGCTGACAGAGAGGTAGGAGAAGAACTAGGAAATAACTGTGAATGGAAAACTAAGGTTAGATGAACACTTCCAAGAGAAAGGAGTGGTCCAACTGAATGTTTGGACAAGAGATGTCTTAATTGCAAAGCCAATACCAACCTGCTGCTACTCTTGAAGTGGTTTGCCGACCCAGTCTCCAGTCCAAGGCTTCTTGGAGGAGAGGGGCCTTCAATAAGGTTTTGAAGTGGGGGAGAGCAATTATCTGTCTAATATGAGGAGGGAGGGCATTCCAGGCCAGAGGTAGGATGTGGCGAGAGGTCAGTGGCGAGATAGACAAGATGGAGGTACAGTGAAAAAATTAGCATTAGAGGAACAAAGTGTGCGGGCTGGGTTGTAGTAGGAGAGTAGCGAGGTGAGGTAGGAGGAGGCAAGGTGATGATGAGGAGTTTTTGTTTGATGCGGAAGTGGATGGGCAACCACTGGCGTTTCTTGAGGGGAAACATGGTCTGAACATTTTTGAAGGAAAATTATTCGGGCAGCAGAATGGAGTATGGACCGAAGTCGGGAGAGACAGAAGGCAGGGAGGTCAGCAAAGAGGTTGATAGGGTAATCAAGGAGGGATAGGATAAGTGCTTCCATTAATGTGGTAGCAGTTTGGAGGGAGAGGAAGGGGCAGATTTTGGTAATGTTGTGAAGGTAGAACTGACAGGATTTAGTGAATATGTGGGTGGAACGAATGAAGTCAAGGATAATGCCAAGGTTACAGTCTTGTGAGACAGGAAGGATGGCGGTGCCATCAACAGTGATGAGAAGGTAGTGGGAGGACAGGGTTTGGGAAGATAAGAAGTTCAGTTTTAGCCATATTAAGTTAGAGGTGATGAGAGGACATCCAAGTAGAGATGTCTTGAAGGCAGCAGGAAATGGGAGACCGCAGAGAGAGAGAGTGATCGGGGCTGGAGATGTAGATGTGGGTATCATCTGCATAGAGGTGATAGTTGAAGCTGTGTGAGAGAATGAGTTTTCCAAGGGAGTGGGTGTAGATGGAGAAAAGAAGGGGACCCAGAATTGAACCCTGAGGAACCCCCACAGTTGGGGGTAAAGGAGGTGCCCGCGAAAGAGACTGAGAATGAGTGGCCATCATCATCATCAATCGTATTTATTGAGCGCTTACTATGTGCAGAGCACTGAGAGGAGGAGAACTAGGAGAGGATAGTGTCAGTGAAGCCGAGGTTGGATAATGTTTCCAGGAGAAGGGAGTGGTAGACAGCATCAAAGGCAGCTGAGAGGTCGAGGAGGATTAGGATGGAATTGAGGCCGCTGGATTTGGTGAGGAGGAGAACATTGGTGACCTTTGAGTGGGTGGTTTCTGTGGAGTGAAGAGGGTGATAGGGGGTCAAGGAGAGAGTTGGAGGAGATGAAGTTGAGGCAGTGGGTGTAGACAGCTCGCTCAAGGATTTTGGAGAGGAATTGTAGGGGGGAGATGGGGCAATAACTGGAGGGAGCCTTGAGGTCAAGGGAGGGATTTTTCAGGATAGGGGAGATATGGGCATGTTTAAAAGCAGCAGGGAAGAAGCCACTGGAGAGTGAACAGTTGAAGGTGGCAGGGAGGGAAGAAGGGAGGTGGCAAAAGTTTTGATGAGGTGCGAAGGAATGGGGTGGATGCACAAGTGGAGGGGGTGGATTGTGAGGGAAGGCAGGAGATTTCCTCTGGAGATAGTGCTGGGAAAGATGGGAGAGTTGAAGAAGGGGCAGGAGACGGGAGGGACTGGAGAGGAGCAGGGGAGATTTTTGGAAGCTCACGCCTGATAGTCTCAATTTTATTGATGAAGTAAGTGGCCAGGTCACTGGGGGCAAGGGATGGTGAAGGCGGAGGGACGGGGGCCTGAGGAGGGAGTTAAATGTCTGGAACAACTATTTCACCACTGACTCCTTGCCCACATTGTTCCTCGGGCCTGAAACTCCCTCTACTTACATATCCAGCAGCCTACCAATCAATCAATCAATCAATCAATAGCATTTATTGAGCGCTTACTGTGTGCAGAGCACTGTACTAAGCGCTTGGGAAGTACAAGTTGTCAACATATAGAGACGGTCCCTACCCAACAGTGGGCTCACAGTCTAGAAGGGGGAGACAGAGAACAAAACCAAACATATTAACAAAATAAAATAAATAGAATAGATATGTACAAGTAAAATAGAGTAATAAATATGTACAAACATATACACATATATACAGGTACTGTGAGGAAGGGAAGGAGGTAAGGTGGGCTGAATGGAGGGGGGGGAGGGGGAGAGGAAGGAGGGGGCTCAGTCTGGGAAGGCCTCCTGGAGGAGGTGAGCTCTCAGTAGAGCCTTGAAGGGAGGAAGAGAGCTAGCTTGGCGGATGTGGGGAGGGAGGGCATTCCAGGCCAGGGGGATGACATGGGCCGGGGGTCGACGGCGGGACAGGCGAGAACGAGGCACGGTGAGGAGATTAGCAGCAGAGGAGCAGAGGGTGTGGGCTGGGCTGTAGAAGGAGAGAAGGGAGGTGAGGTAGGAGGGGGCGAGGTGATGGACAGCCTTGAAGCCCAGGGTGAGGAGTTTCTGCCTGATGCGCAGGTTGATTTGTAGCCACTGGAGATTTTTGAGGAGGGGAGTAACATGCCCAGAGCGTTTCTGGACAAAGACAATCTGGGCAGTGGCGTGAAGTATGGATTGGAGTGGGGAGAGACAAGAGGATGGGAGATCAGAGAGGAGGCTGATATAGTAGTCCAGACGGGATAGGATGAGAGCTTGAATGAGCAGGGTAGCGGTTAGGATGGAGAGGAAAGGGCGGATCTTGGCAATGTTGCGGAGCTGAGACTGGCAGGTTTTGGTGACGGCTTGGATGTGAGGGGTGAACGAGAGAGCGGAGTCGAGGATGACACCAAGGTTGTGGGCCTGTGAGACGGGAAGGATGGTAGTGCCGTCAACAGTGATGAGAAAGTCAGGGAGAGGTCAGGGTTTGGGAGGGAAGACAAGGAGTTCAGTCTTGGACATGCTGAGTTTTAGGTGGCGGGCAGTCATCCAGATGGAGATGTCCTGAAGGCAGGAGGAGTTGCGAGCCTGGAGGGAGGGGGAGAGAGCAGGGGCAGAGATGTAGATCTGGGTGTCATCAGCGTAGAGATGATAGTTGAAGCCCTCTGCCCACCTTCAAAACCCTTCTAAAATCACACCTCTTCCAAGAGGCCTTCCAATCAATCAATCAATCGTATTTATTGCGTGCTTACTGTGTGCACAACTTTGTATTAAGCGCTTGGGAAAGTACAACATAACAGGGTTGGCAGACATGGTCCCTGCCCAAAAGGAGCTTATAACAGAGGGGGAGACAGACATTAAAATCAATTATGGATATGTACAAAAGTGCTGTGGGGCTGAGGGTGGGGTGAACAAGAGGTACCAATCCAAGTTCAAGGGCATCGCAAAAGGGAGAGGGAGAGGAGGAAATGAGGCTTAGTCAGGGAAGACCTCTTGGAGGAGATGTGATTTTAATAAGGCTTTGAAGGTGGGGAGAGTGGTCATATGTAGGAACTGAAGTGGGAGGGAGTTCCAGGCCAGAGGCAGGATGTAGGCAAGAGGTTGGTGGTGAGACAGATGAGATCAAGGTACAATGAGTAGGTTGGCATTAGAGGAGTGAAGTGTGTGGGCTGGGTTGTTGTAGGAAATTGGGGAGGTGAATTAGGAGGGGGCAAGGTGATTGAGTGCTTTAAAGCCTATAGTAAGGAGTTTGTTTGATGCGGAGGTGGATGGTCAGCTGACCGCCCTGTACTAAGCGCTTGGGAAGTACAAATCGGCAACATATAGAGACAGTCCCTATCCAACAAAGGGCTCAGAGTCTAGAAGCGGGAGACAGACAACAAAACAAAACAAGTAGATAGGTGTCAATACCATCAGAATAAATAGAATTATAGCTATATATACATCATTAATAAAATAAATATGATAAATATGTACAAATAAAATAGAGTAATAAATATGTACAAATATATACAAGTGCTGTGGGGAGGGGAAGGGAGTAGGGCAAAGGGAGGGAAGGGGGCGATGTGGGTTAGGAGGAGAGGAAAAAAGGGGGAGCTCGGTCAGGGAAGGCCTCCTGAAGGAGGTGAACTGTCAGTAGGGCTTTGAAGGGAGGAAGAGAGCTAATTTGGCGGATGTATGGAGGGAGGGCATTCCAGGCCAGAGGGAGGATATGGGCCAGGGGTCGATGATGGGACAGGCAAGAGCGAGGCACAGTGAGGAGGTTAGTGGCAGAGGAGCGGAAGGTGCGGGCTGGGTTGTAGAAGGAGAGAAGGGAGGTGAGGTAGGAGGGGACAAGGGGATGGACAGCCTTGAAGCCAAGAGTGAGGAGTTTTTGCTTGATTCGAAGGTTGACAGGCAACCACTGGAGATTTTTGTGGAGGGGAGTGACATGCCCAGACCGTTTCTGTAGAAAGATAATCCGGGCAGCAGTGTGAAGTATAGACTGAAGCAGGGAGAGACAGTAGGATGGAAGATCAGAAAGGAGGCTGATGCAGTAATCCAGTCGGGATAGGATGAGAGATTGAATCAGCAGGGTAGCGGTTTGGATGTGGAGAGGAAAGGGCGGATCTTGGCGATGTTGTGGAGATGAGACCGGCAGGTTTTGGTGACGGATTGGATGTGTGGGGTGAATGAGAGAGCGGAGTCTGGGGTGACACCAAGGTTGCGGGATTGTGAGACGGGAAGAATAGTAGTGCCATCTACAGTGATGGAAAAGTTAGGGAGAGGACAGGGTTTGGGAGGGAAGATAAAGAGCTCAGTCTTGGACATGTTGAGTTTTAGATGGCACGCAGACATCCAGATGGAGATGTCCTGAAGGCAGGAAGAGATACGAGCCTGGAGGGAGGGAGAGAGAACAGAGGCGGAGATGTAGATTTGGGTGTCATCAGCATAGAGATGATAGTTGAAGCCGTGGGAGCGAATGGGTTCACCAAGGGAGTAAGTATAGATGGAGAACAGAAGGGGACCAAGAACTGACCCTTGAGGAACCCCTACAGTAAGGGGATGGGAGGGGGAGGAGGAGCCCGCCAAGGAGACTGAGAATGAATGGCCAGAGAGATAAAAGGAGAACCAGGAGAGGACGGAGTCTGTGAAGCCAAGGTTGGATAGCGTGTTGAGGAGAAGGGGGTGGGCCACAGTGTCGAAGGCAGCTGAGAGGTCGAGGAGGATTAGGATAGAGTAGGAGCCATTGGTTTTGGCAAGAAGGAGGTCATTGGTGACCTTTGAGAGGGCAGTTTCGGTGGAGTGGAGGGAACGGAAGCCAGATTGGAGGAGGTCTAGGAGAGAGTTGGCATTGAGGAATTAGAGGCAGCGAGTGTAGATGACTCGTTCTAGGAGTTTGGAAAGGAAGGGTAGGAGGAAGATAGGGCGATAACTAGAAGGGGCAGTGGGGTCAAGAGAGGGTTTTTTTAGGATGGGGGAGACGTGGGCATGTGTGAAGGTCAAACCGACAGGATTTAGTGATGAATTGAATATATGGGTTGAATGAGAGACAGGAGTCAAGGATAATGCCACGGTTATGGGCTTGTGAGACAGGAAGGATGGTGGTGCCATCTACAGTGATGGGAAAGTGAGGGGGAGTACAAGGTTTGGGTGGGAGGGAAAGGAGTTCTGTTATGGACATGTCAAGCTTGAGGTGACGGGAGGACATCCAAGTAGAGATGTCATGAAGTCAGGAGGATGTGCAAGACTGCAGTGAGGGAGAGATCATCATCATCAATCGTATTTATTGAGCGCTTACTATGTGCAGAGCACTGTACTAAGCGCTTGGGAAGTACAAATTGGCAACATATATCAGGGCTGGAGATGTAGATTTGGGAATCATTTGCCTAGAGGTGGTAGTTGAAGCCATGGGAGCAAATGAGTTCTCCAAGGGAGTGGGTGTAGATAATAATAATAATAATAATGGTGGTACTTGTTAAGCGCTTACTATTGCCAAGCACTGTTCTAAGCACTGGGGGGGATACAAGGTGATCAGATTGTCCCACTTGGGGCTCACAGTCTTAATCCCCATTTTACAGATGAGGTAACTGAGGCACAGAGAAGTTAAGTGGCTTGCCCAAGGTCACACAGCTGACAAGTGGTGGAGGCGGGATTTGAACCCATGACCTCCGACTCCCAAGCCCGCGCTCTTTCCACTGAGCCACACTGCTTCCATATAGATGAAGAGTAGAAGGGGACCCAGAATTGAACCTCGAGGGACCCCCACAGTCAGGGGGTGGGAGGCAGATGAGGAGCCCGTGAAAGAGACTGAGAATGAGGAGCCAGAGAGATAGGAGGAGAACCCAGGGGACAGGGCCAGTGAAGCCTGATGCGTTATCAAGCTGGGACATGACAAGGGCCTGGACCATTGTGGTGGCAGTTTGAATGGAGAAGGGGTTCTCCTTTTTAGAACTCATTCCTTCTCATGCCTTCAACTACCACCTTTTCACAGATGACTCCCCAATCTGCCTCTCCAGATCAACCTCTTCTTTGCAGTCTCAAATTTATTCCTGCCTTCAGGACACAGAATGGAGAGGGAGTAGGGGAACCTGAGGACTTAGCCGGGGAAGGCCTTCTGAAGGAAATGTGATTTCAGTAAGAAACTCCTGACCATTCATTCAATCATATTTATTGAGTGCTTACTGTGTGCAGAGCACTGTACTAAGCACTTGGGAAGTACAAGTTGGCAACATATAGAGACGGTCCCTACCCAACAACGGGCTCACAGTCTAGAAGGGGGAGACAGACAACAAAACAAAACATGTAGACAGGTGTCAAGTCATCAGAACAAATAGAATTAAAGCTAAACGCACATCATTAACAAAATAAATAGAATAGTAAATATGTACAAGTAAAATCAATAGAGTGATAAATCTGTACAAACATACGTACATATGTGGGGAGGGGAAGGAGGTAGGGCGGCGGGGATGGGGAGGAGGAGAGGGAAAAGGGGGCTCAGTCTGGGAAGGCCTCTTGGAGGAGGTGAGCTCTCAGTAGGGCTTTGAAGGGAAGAAGAGATCTAGCTTGGTGGATGTGTGGAGGGAGGGCATTCCAGGCCAGAGGGAGGACATGGGCCGGGGGTCGATGGTGGGACAGGCGAGAACAAGGTACAATGAGGAGGTTAGCGGCAGAGCAGTGGAGGGTGCGGGCTGGGCTGGAAAAGGAGAGAAGGGAGGTGAGGTAGGAGGGGGTGAGGGGATGGAGACCATTGAGTGTTCAACTTAGCTCTCTCCTTCCTACTTATCCCCTCTTTTCTTCCACTTCACCTTAGTGGCACTTACTGTTCCTCTCAAGTTAACCTCCTCACTGTGTTTCAGTATTGCTACTCCCACCACTGACTTCTTGCTCACTCCATCCCCACTGCCTGGCCCTCCCTCTCACGTCAATTCCTACAGATCACAGAACTCCACTTTCCCTATCTTCAGAGCTCTTCCTGAAATCACATCTCCTCTAAGAGGCTTCCTCTGAATAATTTGTACACTCCCCACGCTATAGGCTCCCACCTGCTGCCTCAGCACTTCTGGGTTACCTGATCATTATTATTATTATTATTATGGTATTTGTTAAGCACTTACTCTGTGCCAGGCACTGTACTAAGCGCTGGGGTAGATACAATCGAATCGGGTTGGACACAGTCCCTGTCCCACATAGGGTTCACAGTCTCAATCCCCATTTTACAGATGAGGTGACTGAGGAATGGAGAAGTGACTTGCCCTAGGTTACACAACAATTCATTTCACAACATCCCAAAGCATTCATATACGTATCTTACATACCCTGTTCCCTAAGCACTAACTTACATATCCCTTATGTATGATATTCACCCCGCTCCCAGCCTCACAGAACTTTTGTGCATATCAATTTTCCCTACCTGTAAATTATTTGAATGTTATCTCCTTGTGGGCTGCGATTGTGTTTCCCATCTCTTTGTTCTCTCCCAAATGCCCAGTACTGTGCTCGGCACACAGTGGGCACGCAATAAATTCACTGTCCCACTGAAGACCCTTCCTCTTCATATCTGACAGATGATTACTCTCCCCACCTTCAAAGTCTTATTTAAAGGCCCATTTCTTCCAAGAGGCCTTCCCTGTCTAAGCCCTCATTTCCTCTTCTCCATTCCCTTCTGCACCACCTTCGCACTTTCGATCAATCAATGGTAACCACTGAGCGCTTATTTTGCACAGAGCACTGTAGACCCTTCCTCTTCATATCTGACAGATGATTACTCTCCCCACCTTCAAAGTCTTATTTAAAGGCACATTTCTTCCAAGAGGCCTTCCCTGTCTAAGCCCTCATTTTCTCTTCTCCATTCCCTTCTGCACCACCTTTGCACTTTCAATCAATCAGTGGTAACCACTGAGCGCTTATTTTGCACTGAGCACTGTACTAAGCACTTGGGAGAGTACAATGCAACAGAATTAGCAGACACGTTCCCTGCCCATAACAAGTTTGCAGTCTAGACAGGGAGACCGACATTAATATTAATAAATAATTTATAATATATAAAGATATGCAAATAAATGCTAAGGGATTATGGGTGGGGTGAATATCAAATGTCCGAAGGTCACAGATCCAAGGGCATAGACAATGCAGAAAGGAGGGCGAGCTGGGGAAAAGAGGGCTTAACTGGGGAAGGCCACTCGGAGAAGATGTGACCTTAATAATGCTCTGCAAGTGGAGAGAGGGCTGGTCTGGCGTATACGGAGGGGGAGGGAGTTCCGGGCTAGGGAGAGGACGTGGGAAAGGAGTCAGCAGCCAGATCATCATCAATCGTATTTATTGAGCGCTTACTGTGTGAGATCGGGGCACAGTGCGCAAGCTGGCACTAGAGGAGCAGAGTGTACGGGCTAGGCTGGAGTAGAAAGGAGATCAGTGAGGTGAGGTAGGATGGGGCGAGCCGATTGAGGGCCTTAAGGCCAATGGTAAGGAGTTTCTGTTTGAAGCGGAAGTGGATGGGCAGCCTTTGGAGGTTCTTGAGGCGTGGGGACACATGAGCAGAACGTTCTTGTTGAATTCGATTTGCACCCTTGGTAATAATAATAATAATGATGGTATTTGTTAAGCGCTTACTATGTGCGAAGCACTGTTCTAAGCGCTGGGGGGATACAAGGTGACCAGGTTGTCCCACGTGGGGCTCACAGTCTTAATCCCCATTTTCCAGATGAGGTCACTGAGGTACAGAGACGCAGCTGACAAGTGGCAGAACGGGGATTCGAACCCATGACCTCTGACTCCCAAGCCCGGGCTCTTTCCACTGAGCCACGTTGCTTCTCATAACCACCCCTTCCTCAACCAGACAGCCCTTATGACCATATCTCTATTTTATTTATTTACAATTAATGTCTGTCTCGCCCTCTAGATTGAAAGCTCGTTGTGGGCAGGGAGCGTGTCTACCAATTCTATTCTAGTGCTTCAGAGAAGCAGCATGGCTCAGTGGAAAGAGCCCGGGCTTGGGAGTCAGAGGTCATGAGTTCTAATCCCGGCCCCACCACTTGTCAGCTGTGTGACTTTGGGCATGTCACTTAACTTCTCTGTGCCTTAGTTGCCTAGTGGCAAGAGCCCAGGCTTGGGAGTCAGAGGTTGTGGGTCCAAATCCTGGCTCCGCCACTTGTCAGCTGTGTGACTCTGGGCAAGTCACTTAACTTCTCTGTGCCTCAGTTACCTCATCTGTAAAATGGGGATTTAGACTGTGAGCCCCACGTGGGACAACCTGATCACCTTGTATCCCCCCAGTGCTTAGAACAGTGCTTTGCACATAGTAAGCGCTTAACAAATACCATAATTATTATTATTATTACTAAAATGGGGATTAAGACTGTGAGCCCCACGTGGGACAACCTTGATTACCTCCAGCGCTTAGAACATTGCTTGGCACATGGTAAGTGCTTAACAAATGCCAACATTATTATTATTATTACTCACACAAGAGCTTAGTACAGTGCTCTGCACATAGCGCTCAATAACATCGCTAAAATCCACCCTTTCCTCTCCATCCAAACTGCTACCACCACCAATCCAATCCAATGAATCCAATCACCTATCCTACCCAGCCTTGATTACTGAATTAGCCTCCTTGCTGACCGCCCTGCCTCCTGTCTGTCCCCACTGCAGTCAATCAATCAATCAATCATATTTATTGAGCGCTTACTGTGTGCAGAGCACTGTACTAAGCGCTTGGGAAGTACAAGTTGGCAACATATAGAGACGGTCCCTACCCAACAGTGGGCTCACAGTCGAGAAGGGGGAAACAGAGAACAAAACAAAACGTATTAACAAAATAAAATAAATAGAATAGATATGTACAAGTAAAATAAATAAATAGAGTAATAAATACGTACAAACATATATACATATATACAGGTGCTGTGGGGAAGGGAAGGAGGCAAGGCGGGGGGAGGGAGAGGAACGAGGGTGCTCAGTCTGGGAAGGCCTCCTGGAGGAGGTGAGCTCTCAGTAGGGCCTTGAAGGAAGGAAGAGAGCTAGCTTGGTGGATGTGGGGAAGGAGGGCATTCCAGGCCAGGGGGATGACGTGGGCCGGGGGTCCATACTTCATTGCCCACTTGTCTGCCATGTGACCTTGGATAAGTCACTTCACTTCTCTGTGCCTCAGCGTCCTCATCTGTAAAATGGAGATGGGGACTGTGAGCTTCACGTGGGACAGGGACTGTGTCCAACTCGATTTGCTCGTATCCACCCCAGCGCTTAGAACAGTGTCCAGCACATAGAAGGTGCTTAACAAATACCCCCCCCCCAACGATCTGGCCTCCTACTTCATTAATAAAATTAAATCCATCAGGTCGGACCTCCCCAAAGTCACTCCCCCCCTTCTCCAACCCCCTGGCTCTCAACGCTCTCCGCTACTCTCCCATCCTTCCCAGCAGTATCCTCAGAGGAGCTCTCCTCCCTCCTCTCAAGTGCTACTCCGGCCACCTGTGCTTCTGACCCTCATCTCATGAAATCTCTCGCTCCATCCCTTCTCCCCTCCTTAACTTCCATCTTCAACCGCTCACTCTCCACTGGTTCCTTCCCCTCTGCCTTCAAACATGCCCATGTCTCTCCCATCCTAAAAAAACCCTCTCTTGACCCCACCTCACCTTCTAGTTATCGCCCCATTCCCTCCTACCATTCCTTTCCAAACTCCTTGAACAAGTCGTCTACACACGCTGCCTCGAATTCCTCAACACCAACTCTCTCCTCGACCCCCTCCAGTCTGGCTTCCGTCCCCTACATTCCATGGAAACTGCCCTCTCAAAGGTCACCAATGACCTCCTGCTTGCCAAATCAAATGGCTCATACTCTATCCTAACCCTCCTCGACCTCTCAGCTGCCTTCGACACTGTGGACCACCCCCTTCTCCTCAACACGCTATCCAACCTTGGCTTCACAGACTCCGTCCTCTCCTGGTTCTCCTCTTATCTCTCTGGTCGTTCATTCTCAGTCTCTTTTGCAGGCTCCTCCTCCCCCTCCCATCCCCTTACTGTAGAGGTTCCTCAAGGTTCAGTTCTTGGTCCCCTTCTGTTCTCGATCTACACTCACTCCCTTGGTGACCTCATTCGCTCCCACGGCTTCAACTATCATCTCTGCGCTGATGACACCCAGATCTACATCTCTGCCCCTGCTCTCTCCCCCTCCCTCCAGGCTCGCATCTCCTCCTGCCTTCAGGACATCTCCATCTGGATGTCTGCCCGCCACCTCAAACTCAACATGTCCAAGACTGAACTCCTTGTCTTCCCTCCCAAACCCTGCCCTCTCCCTGACTTTCCCATCACTGTTGACGGCACTACCATCCTTCCCGTCTCACAAGCCCGCAACCTTGGTGTCATCCTCGACTCCGCTCTCTCGTTCACCCCTCACATCCAAGCCGTCACCAAAACCTGCCTGTCTCAGCTCCGCAACATCGCCAAGACCCACCCTTTCCTCTCCATCCAAACCGCTACCCTGCTTGTTCAAGCTCTCATCCTATCCCGTCTGGACTACTGCATCAGCCTTCTCTCTGATCTCCCATCCTCGTGTCTCTCTCCACTTCAATCCATACTTCATGCTGCTGCCCGGATTGTCTTTGTCCAGAAACGCTCTGGGCATATTACTCCCCTCCTCAAAAATCTCCAGTGGCTACCAATCAATCTGCGCATCAGGCAGAAACTCCTCACCCTGGGCTTCAAGGCTCTCCATCACCTCGCCCCCTCCTACCTCACCTCCCTTCTCTCCTTCTGCTGCCCACCCCGCACCCTCCGCTCCTCCACCACTAATCTCCTCACCGTACCTCGCTCTCGCCTGTCCCGCCATCGACCCCCAGCCCACGTCCTCCCCCGGGCCTGGAATGCCCTCCCTCTGCCCATCCGCCAAGCTCGCTCTCTTCCTCCCTTCAAGGCCCTACTGAGAGCTCACCTCCTCCAGGAGGCTTTCCCAGACTGAGCCGCCTCTTTCCTCTCCCTCCCGCCACCTTGCCTCCTTCCCTTCCCCACAGCACCTGTATATAGGTATATATGTTTGTACGTATTTATTACTCTATTTATTTATTTTACTTGTACATCTCTATTCTATTTATTTTATTTGTTTGTTTTTGTTCTCCGTCTCCCCCTTTTAGACTGTGAGCCCACTGTTGGGTAGGGACTGTCTCTATATGTTGCCAACTTGTACTTCCCAAGCGCTTAGTCCAGTGCTCTGCACACAGTAAGCGCTCAATAAATACGATTGATTGATTGATTGATTGAAAAGAAAAGCGGGCCACGGCGCGGCCGAGCCGGAGCCGGAGGGCGGGCCTTGTGGGGGCCGCGCCGCCACGTCACGGGAGGGAAGGGCGCGGACGAGCGGCTGTCAGCTGACGCGGCGCCATTTTGTCCCCGTCTGCGAACCGCCCGGCCGCGTCTCCGTCTGCGAGAACGGGCGAGCGGAGCCTTCCCTTCTGGGCGGGAATGTGAGGCGGCGCCGGCCCCGAGGCCCCGCCGCCGTCTCCCTCCGGCCGCCGCCGCCGCCGCCGCCATGGCGCTGAAGATGGTGAAGGGCAGCATCGATCGCATGTTCGACAAAAACTTGCAAGACCTCGTCCGGGGCATCCGGAACCACAAAGAGGACGAGGTGAGGCCGGGCGGAGGCGGCCGTCGGGCCTTCGGGGCTCCGCGGCCTGCGCTCGGGTGGTGGTGGGCCCCTCGCCCCGCGGGGCCGAACCGTCATTGGCGCGGGAGGATGGGAGGGAGGGAGGGAGGGGCGGGCGGCCCCCCCACTCTCCGAGCCCCGCCAAGCCCGACCGTGGCGATGCTCCGGGCGAAGCCCACCGGGAAGCCACAGCGGCAAGGGAGCAGTCAGAGGGCTGGGGAGGGGGGAAAAAAAAATTCCATGGGAATCCAGGGGCTCCCCACAACCCAAAACGGGGGCCTGGCCATTGGTCAGGCCCTTCCTTCCTCTCCCCCTCTCCAATCCCCCTATAAATAAATACTCTATTTATTTATTTATTTTACTTGTACTTAGCTATTCTATTTATTTTATTTTGTTAGTACGTTTGGTTTTGTTCTCTGTCTCCCCCCTTTAGACTGTGAGCCCACTGTTGGGTAGGGACTGGCTCTATATGTTGCCAATTTGTACTTCCCAAGCGCTTAGTACAGTGCTCTGCACACAGTAAGCGCTCAATAGATACGATTGATGATGATGATGATCCCCCCCATCTTACCTCCTTCCCTTCCCCACTGCACCTGTATATATGTTTGTGCATATTTGTTACTCTCTTTTACTTGTACATATCTATTCTATTTATTTTATTTTGCTAGTACGTTTGGTTTTGTTCTCTGTCTCCCCCTTTTAGTCTGGGAGCCCACTGTTGGGTAGGGACTGGCTCTATATGTTGCCAGTTTGTACTTCCCAAGCGCTTAGTACAGTGCTCTGCACATAGTAAGTGCTCAATAGATACAATTGATGATGATGATGATCCCCCCATCTTACCTCCTTCCCTTCCCCACTGCACCTGTATATATGTTTGTACATATTTGTTACTCTATTTATTTTACTTGTACATAGCTATTCTATTTATTTTATTTTGTTAGTACGTTTGGTTTTGTTCTCTGTCTCCCCCTTTTAGACTGTGAGCCCACTGTTGGGTAGGGACTGGCTCTATATGTTGCCAACTTGGACTTCCCAAGCGCTTAGTACAGTGCTCCGCACACAGTAAGCGCTCAATAAATACAATTGATGATGATGGTCGTCCGGGTGGACAGAATCCTACAGTAAGGCCGGGCGCCCTGTGCGGGCTTGGTCTATAGAGTGGTAGATAAAATCCTATACATTAGCCACGTCTCTGAAAAGCACCAATATCTTTCCTACCTGGGGACGCCTTTAAAGTTCAAAGTGAAATTGGCTCAGAGGTAACCCTGTAGATTTGGGGCAGTCGCCAGCCTTTTCGATTTGGCTACTGTACAAGCCCTGGATCTGCTTTTGACTACGTGGAGGGGCGGGGTGGGGGAGCCTGGACCCAAGAGTGCTCACGTTTGACCGTGGCCTGTTTGCTTTCTCGAGGAAATCCCAGCAGTTGGAACCGTGGAATTGTGAGGCCATCGCTGTGGGGAAGGGAACGAGTGATTGAATTTAGTGGAGCACCGTGTGGACTTCATTTAGGGAACCACGTTTCTGAAAGTGGCTTTCCAAGCCCTTCCGCCCCACCCCACCCCCCAGATAGTCTTTCACTTCTTTAAGCTTTCTTTTTCCCTTTCCAGAGTGAGAACAGAGGAGGTGGCAGGATTATTTGGTAGTTGAAGGAAGTGGCAAAACCTAATCTGCAGAGCGTCAGTTCTTATTTAAAAAGCGCAATGACAAATCTCTCACTTTGATGAACATCCACAAAGTGAATTTGTATGTGCTCCTAAACCAAGATGAGCCGGTTTCACTGTATCATTTCCTAGACTATCAAATCCAATGGATCTAAGATCCATTGAGGTTTGTTAAAATCCAAGTAAACTGCATAGTAATTGCCTCACTTTCATTCATTCACTCAGCCATATTTATTGAGCGCCTAACTGTGCACAGCACTGTACTAAGTGCTTGGAAAGTATAAATGCAGCAGTAGAGACAGTCCCTGCCCACAACGGGCGTACAGTCCAGAAGGAGGGAGACAGATATGGAAACAAGTAAACAGGCATCAATATAAATAAATAGGGTTATATAGATGTGCTGTGGGGCGGGGAGGGGGGAAGAGCAAAGGGAGCGAGTCAGTGATGCAGGAGGGAGGGGGGAGCTGAGGAAAAGGGGGCTTAGTTTGGGAAGGCATCTTGGAGGAGATGCACCTTTAGGGGGGAAGAGTGAGTGGCGGATTTGAGGAGGGAGTGCCTTCAAGGCCAGTGGTAGGACGCGGGCCAGGGGTCGTCAGCGAGAAAGGCTTAGTACAGTGCTGTGCACACAGTAAGCGCTCAATAAATACGATTGATGATGAGAAAGGTGAGATGGAGGCACAGTGAGAAGGTTAGCGCCAGAGGAGTGGAGCGTGCAGGCTGGGACACAGAGGGAGAGAAGGGAGGTGAGGTAAGAAGGAGCAAGGAGATGGAGAGCTTTGAAGCCAATAGTTAGGAGTTTGGTTTCAATGCAGAGGTTGATAGGCAACCACTGGAGATTTTTGAGAAGGGGGGTGACATACCCAGAACATTTCCGTAGAAAGATAATCTGGGCAGCGGAGTGAAGTGTGGACTGAATTGGGGAGAGGCAGGAGGTTGGGAGGTCAGAAAGGATGCTGATGCAGAAATCCGGTCGGGATAGGATGAGTGATTGTACCATCGTGGTAGCAGTTTGGATGGAGAGGACAGGGTGGATCTTGGCGATGTTGTGAGGGTGAGACCGGCAGGATTTGGAGACGGATTGGATGCGTGGGGTGAATGAGAGAGCGGAGTCAAGGATAACACCAAGGTTGCGGGTTGTGAGACGGGAAGGATGGCGGTGCCGTCCACGGTGACGGGAAAGTTCCGGAGAGGATGGGTTTGGGAGGGAAGATACGGAGCTCTGTCTTGTATATGGTGGCTGGAAGACATCCAAATAGAGATGTCCTGAAGGCAGGAGGAGATGCGAGCCTGGAGGGAGAGAGAACAGGTGAGAAGATATAGATTTGGGTGTCATCGGTATAGAGATGATAGTTGAAGCCGTAGTTCAAATCCAAGTACTTGATGTAGGGGGGCCTAAGGATCGGGTCTTTAATTTTCAATCATATAGGATGGCTGAGCTTTCATTGGAACTGAGAAACTTTGCGAAATTCTCGTTCTTGCCTTTCCTGCATGTGCCTCCTGCTGGGGCCTTGAATGCAGTGAGTGAGTAGGTGGGCAGGGGGCAACCCGTGGGGAAGCTTAAGTAGAGAGAACCATGCTCATCTGCTCTAATGGTATTGGCTCCTGTGTCTTTTCAAGTAATTCCCAAATTTACCTCGCTGGACTGAACCATTGCTCCTTTTCCCCCAGTCTACAGATCCATGTCTACATGGTTGCCAGCCACCCCAACACACACACACACACACACACACACTTCAATCTCATTCCATTTAACACTAAAACTTTGCTTTCCTCCCAAATCCACCTGCCCATCCAATTTTCCCATCATAGCTGACATCATCCTTCCTACTATCTTAGCATTGTCTTTGATTCCTTACCTTCCTTTATCTCTCACATTTGGTCTGTCCCTAAATCCTGTCTCTCCCCCTACGCATATTTCCCAGATCTGCCCCTTCCTCTCCATTGGTCCAAGTACTTGGTATATCCCACTTTGACTAGTGCGACATCCTCCTTGCTGACCTCCCTGACTCTGGCCTCTCTACTGTCTGTACTTCACTCTGCTGCCCAGATTGCTTTTTTCTAAAACACTGTTTTGCACACATCTCCCCACTCCCCAGAAACCTTCACTGGTCATCAAGCAGAACCCCCTGACTGGGCTTAAGGCCTTCCGTCACCTCTCTGGCCCTTACTTACCCTCCGTCCTCTCAAGCCAGCCTTCTCAGCTGTACTTCATTCTTGCATCTCTCACCACCAATCTCTTCTTGCTCATAGCTTTCTTCCTGCCTGGAACTCCATCTCCCTTCAAATCAGCTTAACCACAGACCTCACTTCCGAAGCCCTTCTGAAATCCCACCTCCTGCTTAGCGTTTCATTTCCCCGGGTCACGTTCTCCCAATGCCACCTCCACACTTACGCACTCGCAACTATCTGAAGCACTTCGATGCATATGGTCTTACTGTACATAGTCACCTCTCCGGTCTTATTCTTACCTGTAATTGACTTTGGTGGCTGTCTCCCCCACTTTTCCCTTCTGCGGCATCTACGCACTTGAATCTTCGGGAATTTAGTATTTGCCCCATGCTCAGCTCCCGTAGAACCTGTGTAATAATAATAATAAGTAATGATGGCATTTATTAAGCGCTTACTATGTACAAAGCACTGTTCTGAGCGCTGGGGAGGTTACAAGGTGATCAGGTTGTCCCATGGGGGGCTCACAGTCTTAATCCCCATTTTACAGATGAGAGAACTGAGGCCCAGAGAAGTTAAGCGGCTTGCCCGAAGTCACAGCTGACATGTGGATTTGAACCCATGACCTATGACTCCAAAGCCCATGCTCTTTCCACTGAGCCATGCTGCTTCTCATAATATATTAGAAGCATATATTCCCATATAATTTATAGATATGTACATATCTATATTAATGTCTGTCTCCCCCTTTAGACTGTAAGCTTGTTGTGGGCAGGGAATGTGTCTTCCAACTCCGTTGTATTGTACTTTCCCAAGCATAAGTGCTCAATACCATTGATTGACTGTAAGATCCCTGAGGGTAGGGGTTTTGTATTATAACTACTGTACTCTCCCCAGCGCTTAGTACGAAAGTCTGCACAGAGTAGGCACTCCATAGAGAGTATTGATTGAAGACCCATTTATGTAGCTGCATTTGGCTTTTTTCCGGATTCCTGCTCTGGTAATTCACCTCAGCAAGCGCTCTATCTAGGTGGTTCTTTGGTCGGTAACCTTCATTACTAATGGCATTCCTCTCCTGGTTGTCACCCACCCCATGTGCCCCCCCCCCCCCATGGGGGGGATGTGTGATGTGGGTCTCAATTAGAGGGCGATTCAGTTATACAGGAACACGTAAAGTGGCAGTTGAAGTTTTGATTTGTCACTTTGCCGTGATTTGTTCTTACTGCTGCTTTGCTTGTTATCAGGTTTTGAAATAGCTAGGAAGATCACCAACAGGGGTTTGGAGAGCTAATACATGTTTTACGGAAGTTTGGGCGAGACACAGCATCGATATAAACAATAATAGTATTTACTGGCTGCCAGATTGTCAGCTACTGGAAAGAGCCTGAGAGTCGGGAGACCTGGGTTCTAATCCCAGATTTCCCCTTCCTGCTGTGTGCTCTCGGACAAGGCACTTAACTTCTGGGCTTCAGTTTCCTCAGCAGTCAAATGGGAATTCAAATGGAAAATGAGCCAGCGGGTCAGAGTTGAGCCGCTGTGTAGTAGGATTTAGCGTAGTGGATGGGGCAGGGGTGGCCAAGCCTCTGGAACTGAAGAGCCACAAGCGAAAAACCACCATGACGGAGAACTGCAAGAGATCGATGGTATCTTTCGAGTGCTCGTACTGTGTGCAGAGTGCTTGGGAGAGTCCATTCTGACAGAGTTGGTAGACGTGGCCGCTGCCCATGGGGAGAGTCTTGTATAGCTGCAGCAAGTGACTTGGTGAGCGGGCCCTTGTATCAGTCAATCAATCAATCGTATTTATTGAGCACTTACTGTGTGCAGAGCACTGTACTAAGTGCTTGGGAAGAACAAGTTGGCAACATATACAGTCTGTCCTTACCCAACAGTGGGCTCGCAGTCTAAAAGGGGGAGACAGAGAACAAAACCAAACATACTAGACTGTGAGCCCGCTGTTGGGTAGGGACCGTCTCTATATGTTGCCAACTTGTACTTCCCAAGCGCTTAGTACAGTGCTCTGCACACAGTAAGTGCTCAATAAGTACGATTGAATGAATGAAGTGGAGGGAGGAGGTTGGTGAGCAGCCAAGAGCCCTGTGGGGTAAGGGGAGGGCTGGGCCACATGATGGTCATCAGTAAGAGAGGATACATGTGTGGGTGGCCTAGCAAGGAAAGAACAGTCAGTGCTTTCCCTAAAAGTGTTCCTCTTTCGCTTCACTTCTTTTGGGAGCCTTATGTTGGAGATGGGCTCAAAGAAGTGTGTAAGCGTGGCACAGTGTTTCAATTTCAATCTCTTGCTGCGGAAGAGGTCTCAGGCTGAGAAGTGCTCAGAAGCTTTTAGCTTATCTAAAATACTGTAACAAAATTCTTCTGGAGTTTGCTTTGAAATAGTTGTCTTGGTCTTTATTAAGCAATTACCATGTGGTGAGCTGGGGGGAAAGTGCACAGGTAACAATTGGATGCGGTCCCTGGCCCTCAAGGAGCTCCCAGTCGAAGACTAAGGGAGGGGGGTGAGCAAGGGCAGGCGACAGACATCTAAGGAAGGTTGAAATGATCGAAAGCCAAACCTGGTGACATCTAGGACAGGGATGTTTTTAGGACATGGTGCCTGAAGGGTGTGGGGAGGGGGAGCGGCGGGCCACAAGGGCACGTCCAGCAAAATCTATTCTACCCAGGGAAGGAAGGGGAGGGTCCCTTAGTCCAGGGCTGATTTTAGGTGAAACACGATCCCTTCAGTCTAGATTCTCATTCAGGTCCTTTGCTCCGGAGTTCCATTTGACAGCTTTTTCCTCAGCACGTAATCACAACCAAAAATCAGACCAGCACACCGTTTCACAACCTTCCCAAAATGTGAAAGACAGAATCTCAGGGAATCTGCAATATGGTGGACATAATTGAACTACTGTGGAGATTAGTTCCTCTTATCGCTTCAGATGAATGTATTTTAAAACATGCATTTGTGTCTGTCAACCACTGCTAAAGTATCTGACTCAAAATACTTTTTAGAAAATGGTCTTTTTGTTAGGCATTTACTATGTGCCAAGCACTGTATTAAGTGCTGGGATAGATTCAAGCTTATCAGGTTGGATACAGTCCCTGTGTCTTATTCCCCATGTTACAGGTGAGGTAACTGAAACCCGGAGGAGTTATCAATCAGTTGTATTTATTGAGTACTTAATATATGCAGATCAGTAGACTGAGGGTTTGGGAGAGTACAACGCAATATAACAAACACGGTTTACAGTCTAGAGGGGGAGACGGACATTGATGTAAATAAATTATGGATATGAACATAAGTGTTGTGGGGTCAGGGGAGGTGAATAAAGGGAGCAAGTCAGGGTGACAGATGGGAGTGGGAGAAGAGGAAATGAGGGCTTAGTCAGGGAAGGCGTCTTGGAGGGGAGGTGGGGAGAGTAATCATCGGATATGAAAAAAGGAGGGTGTTCCACATCAGAGGCAGGATGTGGCCGAGAGGTTGGCGGCGAGATAGACGAGATTGAGGTACGGTGAGTGAGTGGGTTGGTATTACAGGAGCGAAGTGTGAAGGTTGGGTTGTAGTAGGAGAGCAGTGACGCAAGGTGGTTGGGGGCAAGATGATTGAGGGCTTTAAGGAGTTTTTGTTTGATGCAGAGGTGGAGGGGCAACCACTGGAGGTTCTTGAGGAGTAGGGAAATGTGGACTGAATGCTTTTATAGAAAAATGATCTGGGCGGCAGAGAGAAGAGTGGAGTGGGGAGAGACAGGAGGCAGGGAAGTCAGCAAGGAGGCTGATGTAGCAATCCAGGCAGTATAGGACAAGTGCTTGGAATAACGTGGTAGCAGTTTGGATGGAGAGGAAAGGGTGGATTTTTGTGATGTTTTGAAGGTCGACCGTCAGGATTTGGTGATAGATTTATTAAGTGAGTTGAATGAGAGGGGAGTTATGGGCTTGTGAGACAGGAAGGATGGTGGTGCTGTCTACAGTGATGGGGAATGTCAGATGGAGGACAGGGTTTGGGTGGGAAGATGTTAAGTCTGAGGTGATGGGAGGACATCCCAAATGGAGATGTCTTGGAGGCAGGAGGAAGTGGGAGACTGCAGAGAGCGAGAGAGATCAGGGCTGGAGATGTAGATTTGGGAATTGTCTGCATAGAGATGGTAGTTTTTTTTTAAAATGGCATTTATTGAGCGCTTATGTGCAAAGCACTGTTCTAAGCGCTGGGGAGGTTACAGAGTGATCAGGTTGTCCCACGGGGGGGCTCTCAGTCTTAACCCCCATTTTACAGATGAGGTAACTGAGTCCCAGAGAAGTTACGTGACTTGCCCGAAGTCACACAGCTGACAAGTGGGGAGCCGGGATTTGAACCCATGACCCCTGACTAGTTGAAGCCATGGGAGCGAATGAGTTCTCCAAGCGAGTGGGAGTAGATGGAGAATAGACTGGAACCCAGAATTGAACCTTGAGGGACCCCACAGTTAGGGGCCGGGAGGCAGAGGAGAAGTTCATGAAAGAGACTGAGAATAAGTGGTCAGAGAGACAGGAGGAGAACCAGGAGAGGACAATGTCAGGGAGGCTGAGGTTGGATAATGTTTCCGGGTGAAGGGGGTGGTCGACAGTGTCAGAGGCAGCCGAGAGGTGGAGGAGGATTAGGTTGAAGTGGAAGC
Organism: Tachyglossus aculeatus; assembly: GCF_015852505.1. Lineage (NCBI taxonomy): Eukaryota > Metazoa > Chordata > Mammalia > Monotremata > Tachyglossidae > Tachyglossus > Tachyglossus aculeatus. The sequence goes on from NC_052101.1 coordinate 135,637,749, forward strand.
TGTTGGATTTGGTGAGGAGGAGATGGAGGAGATCATTTGTAACCTTTGAGAGGGAGGTTTCTGTGGAGTGAAGGGGAAGTGAAGTAACTTGCCCAAGGACTCACACAGCAGACAAGTGGCGGAACCTGGATTAGAACCCAGGTCCACCTGACTCCTGGGCCTGTGTTCTCTCCACTAGGCCACACTGCTTCTCGCTTGAAAAATGGAGTTTTTGAGCTGGATTGTATCAGAAGCTTTTGAATGAGTTAATTCCTCGCAAGTTCCTTGGTTGCTTAAGGTTGTGAACAGTCTGCTCACCTTGAGTTCAGTGACTTCTAGTAAGGATAGTTGATCTGTCTTGCCTTGCCCCTTCCTTCTTATTCTGCGTGCATCCTGTTGCTCGGCGGGCCGAGGCATGAAAATGGTAAGGAGCCTGTGGAGTCACCAGCCCAAGTGTGGGTAATGTTAACCAGGCCTGCCCTTTCTAGCTCCATTGGATAATGTCGTCTTTCCCCCCCCCTCCACGCCGGCCCCAACGCTTTCCCTAACTCCCTTGCTGCCCTAGTCTGGCCCCTTTTTTTTTTCCCAACAAGTCCAGGGGCTGCCATTTTTCTGGGCCACCTTCCTGCATGCCTGATGCTCTTCAGAAGGTAGCACATTATTGAGGGCCTAAACTCGTAGAGGCTTTGACTCTGTTTTGTGTGTTTTGGGAAGCCATGCTCCCAGGGTGCCTCTTGAAGTCTCCCCTTCCACTCTGCTCAGTCTGACCAGAGTGAAGGAGGAAGTGTGTTGGGGCGGTGGCAGCAAGCAGCAGCGGCCGCTGGAACAGTTCCTCTTCTCAGCTGTTCCCAGTAGCTGTTCTGCTTGTGGCTTCCCTGGAGTTCTCCCCTCCACAGGGAGCCCAACAACAAATAGCCCAACAGCGGCCCTCCTGCCTATATTTTTAGAAAACGTCTGGCTTAGAGGCTGGCTGTTGGTCTACCGGTAGAAATAGCTCTCACCTTGCTTAAGTTTCCTCTCTCACTCCTCAAAGCTTCTCTTTGGAGTTGATGCAGTGCATTTGCCCCGGCTACCTGCAGTTTCAGGTGGAGAGATGTGACCCGGGGATTGCTGCACAGCAGTATGCGAAGCGGCCTCATGGGCGCACATGGAACCGACTTGCTGTAAATAAGATTTTTCAGTGTGTTTGCTTTTAATTGGTTTTAATTTTACTGTAGAATGGCCCATATTTGGTTAATCGATGTATAGTAGGTGCCAAGAGGGCACCTGGTTTTGGAATTCACTTCATTACAAAGCAGATTGAGGGCCTCGGCCTGTTCCAAAGATCACAGGTGGTTTCTCTAAATCAGTCCAACTGACTTGTTCTTTAGCTTTTTGTTAGTAAATGTTATGACACTATGTCTCCACCTCCCCAGTCTGCATCATTGTACTGCAGCAGGGGCCCGGATGCGGGTGAAAATACACTTGTGCTCCTCTGGGCAACTCTTCCAATGCAACAGACTTTGAGCATCACCCAAAGTCCCAGAGAACTACCGAATTCAGGGCACAACACCCAAGAGGCACATGCCCAACGAGATATGCAAACGATTAAAAAACACTTTGCCAAATCAGCTATGTGCTACAGACTAATCCGATGAAATCCAGAGTAACACATTCACCTGGGTAACATAGGCTCACCTTTAATGTATTCTATGTATTCTACATACGTTTATATCAGCACCGCAGAGCTAAATACTGTCAGTTCTGTTACCTAGCAGCACATTAGCCAACGATGCCACGAAAGGCAAGAAAATAGAAAACCAAGTCAGGAAGGCCAGCGCAGCCTTTGGGGGGTTGTCAGAGTGTGATGGCTGTGTGGCACCAGGCTTCGGGCCAAACTAAAGGGCTTCCAAGCTATAGTGTTGTCCAACCTTGTGTGTGGCTGGGAGACCTGGCTGACTTCTTGAGCAATTCCATCAGGGTCACTCGTGGGCCGGGCTCCATATCAAATGGCAAGACTGCATCACAAAGCAAGCCGTCCTGGAATGAAGTCAGTCTCCTAGCACCGAAGCTCGCTCGACACACCTGTTCCAGGTGGGGCATGTAGAGAGAATGGGCCACAAATAGGGAGAAGCGTGAGAAGCAGCGTGGCTTAGTGGATAGAGCAGGGGCCTGGGAATCAGAAAGACCTGAGGTCTCATCCTGTTTCTGCCACTTGTCTGCTGCATGACCTTGGGCGAGTCACTTAACTTCTCTGTGCCTCAGTTGCCTCATCTGTAAAATGGGGATGAAGACTTTGAGCCCCAAGTGAGACATGGACTGTGTCCAACCTGATTACCTTGTATCTACCCCAGTGTCTGGCACATAGTAAACACTTAACAAATACCATCAAAAAAAAGCTTGCTGTGTAGTGAATTGAAACCGACAAGCTGAAAGCAAGGAGGGCGGAGAATAGTCTTGAGGACATGGAAAACAAAGCCTTGGCCAATGCTGCATCTGGCTGTGCTCACTGGAACACAGCTGCACTGGTAGGGTTTGAGGAGAGGGGGCTGAAAATAAAACGTCCAAACAGCAGTAGAGTGTCACTCCAGCTGTACCAGGCTCATCTCAAGACCATGGCTGGTTGATCTGTACACTTGCAGAGTCAAAACAAATATCAGAAATCACAACATCAGATGTTTGCAAATCAGGATGCTGCCTGGCCATGAAACCACCTGTAAGAAGGACAGCTGTGATGGTTCGTGCACCAGGCTGATAGAGTCGATGCTGTAGCGCTAAGTGAGACTGGCCGAGCGGAGGGAAGCCAGCTCCCAGAGACAGGCGCGGGGAACACGCTCGCGTGGGGAGACCCTCCCTCTTTGGTAAGGCTGCCATCTCGGGTCGGATCGGCAGTCAGGCCACTGCCCGTATTGGGCCTCCCACCCCTGCCTGGAAGTGCGAGGGTCCGCCGCCTCCTGGCACTGCGCCCATGCCGCCACCGGGACCCACTGCCGTGAAGAAAGAGAACCTTCCGGTAGAGATGGAGGCAAACTCACCGTGGGATGGGGGCAGGAGGGAGAATCGCACACAGGGGGCTCAGCAGCATATTGTACACTTGGGAGAGTGCTACGGAATCAAAACATGCATTCTCTGCCCTCGAGGAGCTTGTGGACTAATGGGAGATACAAACATTTTATGTAGACCTATGGCCTAGAACGCCCTCCCTCCTCAAATCCACCACTCTCCCCTGCCTTCAAAGCCTTACTGAAGGCACATCTCCTCCAAGAGGCCTTCCCAGACTAAGCCCCACTTTTCCTCATCTCCCACTCCTGTCCGCGTCACCCTGATTCACTCCCTTTGCTCTTCCCCCCACTCTCCCTGCCCCACAGTACTTACGTATATATCTGTAATCTGATTTATTTATATTGATGCCTGTTTCCTTTATTGATGTCTGTCTCCCCCCTCTACAATGTGAGCTCGTGGGCAGGGATTGTCTCTCTCTATTGCTGTATTGTACTTTCCCCAAGCACTTAGTACAGTGCTCTGCGCACAGTAAGCACTCAGTAAATACGACTGAATGAAGATAGGCTGTGGAAGTCGGAGACTAGAACAGGGATACAGTAGATTGTAGTAGGAGTTTTTCAGGATGAAAGAGTAGAATAAATGAGTCCACATCTACAGTCATGTGGCAGTTATCCGATTGGGTGTATCCCGGAGTCCATTTTTTTCCATAGATTTGCATATTCAAAATTAGGATTCATTCTAGTACCTGTCAACAAGTAGTAAATTCCTTTCTGTGCTAAAAACTGTATTGCTGAACATCCCTTAAACGATGTCTTTGTTAGAGTCATTCAGAAAACGTAACACTGCAGCAGTGGCATGAAATCTATTACCAACTCCAAAAAGACACACACATACACACACCCACTCCCCCGGAGCCCTGGGCTGACGCAGTTACCTCACAGCTCAGTGACATCCCTGCCTTCCCTCGCCCCGACCCTACCAGCTGCAGAAGGGATCTCGAACCGTCCTGCTGAAAGGCAGTCTCTGGCCCCGGGGCCTTGACCCAGCTTTTCAGTCAGTCAGTGACATTTACTGAGCACTTACTATGAGCAGAGCACACTTTTGCAGGCAGTCATCTTACCTCCACTCGGGGTGCTCATGCCTCCTTACCCCGAGACTGTGCCATCTACTTTGTCAGTAAAATAGAAACCAACAGGCATGAGTTCCTCCCAGCTCCTCTCTCAATGAAATAGGTCGTATTTATTGAGCACATACTGTGTGCAGAGCCCTATAGCAGGCACTTGGGAGGGTACAATATATCAGTGTTGGTAGACACCTTCCCTGCCCACAACAGGCTTACAGTCTAGGTGGGGGATGGACATTAATGTAAATCAATACATTTCATATATGTACATAAGTGCTGTGGGGATGAGGGGAGGGTGAGTAAAGGGTGCAAATCCAAGTGCAAGAGTGCTGCAGAAGGGAGTGGGAAAATAGTACTGAGTGTTTGTTTTTTCATTCAGTCATATTTATTGAGTGCTTATTGTGTGCAGAGCACTGTACTAAGTGCTTGGGAGAGTACAGTATGACAGTAAGCAGACACATTCCGTGCCCACAATGAGCTTACAGTCTTGGAAGAGTTCAGTCGAGTTAGTAGATGCGACCCCTGCCTTTAAGGAGCTTCCAGTCTAGCAGAGGAAACAGACACAAAAATCTTCTACAGGTGTGGGGTGGGGGGGAAACAATTACTAGCCCTTTCTCTTTCTCCCCTTACCCCAAGAGGCAATCTCCCACCTGCCCTCTGAATGTATCCCCTCTGCCTTTGCTTCTGACCCCCATTCCTTCATTTCTTACAAAAATACTTGCTCCCTCTCTCCTCCCCTCCCAAAATGCTATCTTTAACCCCCACCTCTGTCTCCTCCCCTTCTAATAATAACAATTATGGTATAGACACTGTTCTAAGCACTGGGGTAGATACAAGATAATTGGGTTGGACCCAGTTCCTGTCCCACATAGAGCTCAGTCTTAATCCCCATTTTACAGATGAGGGAACTGAGGCATAGAGGAAGTGAAATGACTTGCCAAGGTCATACAGAAGACAAGTGGTAGAGTCAGGATCAGAACCCAGGTCATTCTGACTCCCAAGCCTGCACTCTACCCACTAGGCCATGCTGCTTCCTTCTGCTTTCAATAATAATAGCCTCATGTCTTCCCTGTGCTCATTTTTTTCTTTTGGATACCAATCAACCAATCAGTGATTATTATTGAGTGCTTACTATGTGCAGAGCATTGTAGTAAGTGCTTAGAAGAGTGCAACAGAAGTAGCAGACACCTTTCAGCCCTTTGTTTTCTCTTTCCTGTGTGCACCTGCTGCTTTCACTTCCTCTGCACCAAGCCCTTTTGACCCACTATAGTCAGATTTTTTGCTCCCTCAACTCCGAGACCTCCTTCTCCCAAGCCACTAATGACCATATAGCCAAATCCAATGGGCTTTTATTCTCTCTTCTAATTCTCCTCAACCTCTCAAACCACCTTTGACACTGAATCAAACCCTTCTCCTTCCAATGCAGATGTTCTCTCCTAGTCATCATCATCAATCGTATTTATTGAGCGCTTACAGTGTGCAGAGCACTGTACTAAGCGCTTGGGAAGTACAAGTTGGCAACATATAGAGACAGTCCCTACCCAATAGTGGGCTTACAGTCTAAAAGGGAGAGAACAAAACCAAACATACTAACAAAATAAAATAGTCCTGCTCTTTGTCTCCATTGACACCACCTCCATCCTCCCAGTGCCTGGCCTTGATGATATCTTCCATTCCACACTAGCATTCTGCTCTCACATCCAATCAGTTACTAAAAACTGTCAATTGTATTGGATTCTCCCAAGCGCTTAGTAGTTCACTGCACATGGTAAGTGCTCAGTAAATACCATTGATAAAATTATTCCCCAAAAGCCTTTCATGCACTTGTCTCCCTTCCTCTTCCTCTTTTTTTCCTTTCTCTCTCTTTTTTTTCTCCCCCTCTCTCTTCTCCTCATCCTCCCCCAATCATCCCCCCCATCCCTCACCCCCCACCCCTGTGGTCCATATTCCATCCCTGCTCTTGAGGCAGATTTTGCATTTCTGAGGGCTTCACTCCCTTGAGATTCATTCATGCATATTTATTGAGTGCTTACTGTGTGCAGAGCACTGTACTAAGCGCTTGGAAAGTACAGTTCAGCAAAAGATACAATCCCTGCCCACACCGGATTTATCTAATTGTACCCCATTCTCTCTCACTTCAGTCCCCTTGCTCATGCTCTTCCCTCAGCCTGCCAACCCCCTTCTTCCCGTCCCAAGTTGGCCATACCACAGCTCTCCACGTCATGAAAGCCCTGAACCCCACCTCCTCCAAGAAGTCTTCCCTGATCACTTGGTAATTCCCATCTCAGCAATCCAGCATCCACCCTCAGCAGTTGTTTAGCTGGTTTGTCCTGATGTGTCCTGCTTCATCCTTGTTCTTCCTCCTGCTTCGCAACCTGTAATTCATCTTTGTCCCCAGTACCATTAGTTTTCAGCTGTACGTGCTCTTCTTTAGCTGTGTCTTTCCCACCTTAGTGCTCTCGAGAGGTGTGATGCAAAATCTGTGACCTGGTGCATCTGGTAGCCTTGTGATGGGCTTGCGTAGGAGAAGGAAATTGGCCCATGAATTTCAGCGGAAATGAGGCTTGGGGTCCTCGTTTTGGAAGACGGTCTGCCAGTGTGAACCAAGCTGGGCAAGGGTTGCCAAAGCTAACAGAAAAGGCAGAAGTCGGTTAGGAAATGTGTCGGTCTGTTGAAATAAAGAGCAGCAGAGAGGCCCAGTGAATTGAATCAATCGGTGGTAGTGTTGATTGGGTGCCTACTATGTGCCGAGCTCTCTGTTGCGTGCTTGGGAGCATAGGTGCCCACTATGGTCTGGGCAGGGATTTTATTCATTCAATCGTATTTATTGAGCGCTTACTGTGTGCAGAGCACAGTACTAAGCTCTTGGAAAGTACAATTTGACAACAGATACAGCCCCTACCCAACAACGGGGGATTTTAGTGAAGCAGCGTGGCTTAGTGGCAAGAGCATGAGCTTGGGAGTCAGAGGATGTGGGTTCTGATCCCGGCTCCACCACTCATCTGCTGTGTGGCCTTGGTTAAGCCATTCCACTTCTCTGTGCCTCAGTTACCTCATCTGTAAAATGGGGATTTAAGCTGGGATCCCCTCGTGTGAAAACCCGATTACCTTGTATCTACCCCAGCGCTTCGAACAGTGCTTGGCACATAGTAAGTGCTTAACAAGTGCCATTGTTATTATTATTGTTATTAGTAGGGCTGGGGGCTAACAGGCTTCCGAGAGCCACGTTTTTCGGAGGGGTGGGTGCTTACTATGCACCAGACACTGTACTAAGCACTGGGCTAGGTGCAAGATAATCAACTTGGACACAGTCCCTGTCCCACATGAGGCTCACAATCAAAGTTGGAAGGAAACTGTCAGGTCTGGGTCAGGTCTGTCAGAAGCTGGGAATCCAGCCCATACACAGCTGTGATGGCCATCTATTCATTCAATCGTATTTATTGAGCACTTACTGTGTGCAGAACACTGTACTAAGCGCTTGGAAAGTACAATTTGACAACAGAGACAATCCCTACCCAACAACAGGCTCACAGTCTAGAAGTGGGAGACAGACAACGAAACAAAACAAGTAGACAGGCAATGTCCTTTTTTTACGAGCCCCCATCCTTACGAGTGCTCAAGAAAAGGCAAAGACATGGTTCTTGTCCTCAATTTCTTGGGGGAGCCAGGCCCCACAGAGGATTCCTAAATAGATTTCCAAATCTATTCCCAAATAAAGATACAGCTGGTAGTAGCTGGAGGCTAGATTTGTTGACTTGATTAATGATCGTTGCTCTCCCTACCTCTCCACTGCCCAGCCCCCCATTACCACTTCAGCCCTTCTGCACCATCTAAGCACAACCCCCTGCAGCACTTCTGCACAAATCTTTCACACTTGCTCTCATGCATACAGCCCCCTTTCCTTCTGACCTCTTTGGGTCTCCCCGCTATCGATTGAGCCCAACTCTAGGGCAGGGATCATGTCTCCTAATTTTGTCAGTGACTCACCGAGGAGACAACGACGTGTCAGCAGTCACCCATCAATAACTAAGGACTCCATGGAGCTCGCCCATTATCTCCTGACAGCCGCTTTAATAACTCGCTAATGGCAGCTCAGAATCTGTGGATTCCTCCCAGCTGGGAGCTGCTGAGTCGCCCCTCCTAGAGGAATTTCCCAAAGCCCCCTGGCTCTACAGATAAACTGTGGCAGCTCCAGACTTCCAACCATGTGCCTTCAGTCATTCATTCATTCATTCAATCGTATTTACTGAGCGCTTCCTGTGTGCAGAGCACTGTACTAAGCACTTGGGAAGTACAAGTTGGCAACATATAGAGATGGTCCCTACCCAACAGTGGGCTCACAGTCTAGGAGGGGGAGACAGAACAAAACATATTAACAAAATAAAATACGTAGAATAAATATGTACAAGTAAAATAGAGTAATAAATACGTACAAACGTATATACAGGTGTTGTGGGGGAAGGGAAGGAGGTAAGGCGGGGGGGCTGGAGAGGGAGAGGAAGGAGGGGGCTCAGTCTGGGAGGGCCTCCTGGAGGAGGTGAGCTCTCAGTAGGGCCTTGAAAGGAGGAAGAGAGCTAGCTTGGCGGATGTGCGGAGGGAGGGCATTCCAGGCCAGGGGGATGACATGGGCCCGGGGTCGACGGTGGGACAGGTGAGAACAAGGCACGGTGAGGAGATTAGCGGCAGGAGTGAAGGGTGCGGGCTGGGCTGTAGAAGGAGAGAAGGGAGGTGAGGTAGGAGGGGGCGAGGTGATGGACAGCCTTGAAGCCCAGGGTGAGGAGTTTCTGCCTGATGCGCAGATTAATTGGTAGCCACTGGAGATTTTTGAGGAGGGGAGTAATGTGCCCAGAGCGTTTCTGGACAAAGATAATCCGGGCAGCAGCATGAAGTATGGATTGAAGTGGGGAGAGACACGAGGATGGGAGATCAGAGAGAAGGCTGATGCAGTAGTCCAGACGGGATAGGATGAGAGCTTGAACGAGCAGGGTAGCGTTTTGGATGGAGAGGAAAGGGCGGATCTTGGCAATGTTGCGGAGGTGAGGACGGCAGGTTTTGGTGACGGCTTGGATGTGAGGGGTGAATGAGAGAGCGGAGTCGAGGATGACACCAAGGTTGCGGGCTTGTGAGACGGGAAGGATGGTAGTGCCGTCAACAGTGATGGGAAAGTCAGGGAGAGGGCAGGATTTGGGAGGGAAGACAAGGAGTTCAGTCTTGGACATGTTGAGTTTGAGGTGGCGGGCAGACATCCAGATGGAGATGTCCTGAAGGCGGGAGGAGATGCGAGCCTGGAGGAAGGGGGAGAGAGCAGGGGCAGAGATGTAGATCTGGGTGTCATCAGCGTAGAGATGATAGTTGAAGCCGTGGGAGCGAATGAGGTCACCAAGGGAGTGAGTGTAAATTGAGAACAGAAGGGGACCAAGAACTGAACCTTGAGGAACCCCTACAGTAAGGGGAAGGGAGGGGGAGGAGGAGCCTGCAAAAGAGACTGAGAATGAACGACCGGAGAGATAAGAGGAGAACCAGGAGAGGACGGAGTCTGTGAAGCCAAGGTCAGATAGCGTGTTGAGGAGAAGGGGGTGGTCCATCATCAATCGTATTTATTTATTGAGCGCTTACTGTGTGCAGAGCACTGTACTAAGCGCTTGGGAAGTACAAGTTGGCAAAGGCAGCTGAGAGGTCGAGGAGGGTTAGGATAGAGTATGAGCCGTTGGATTTGGCAAGCAGGAGGTCATTGGTGACCTTTGAGAGGGCAGTTTCCGTGGAATGTAGGGGACGGAAGCCAGATTGGAGGGGGTCGAGGAGAGAGTTGGTGTTGAGCAGTCGCCTCCCTCTGATTTCTCCTTCCCTGTCCCCTGCTCCCAGCACCCCTTCTCATCTCTCTCCCCACAGGCCGGGCACTCCTATCCTACCTGTGCCACTCAATAATAATAATAACAATAATAATAATAATGGTATTTATTAAGTGCTTACTATGTGCAAAGCACTGTTCTAAGTGCTGGGGAGGTTACAAGGTGATCAGGTTGTCCTAAGGGGGGCTCACAGTCTTAATCCCCATTTTACAGATGAGGTAACTGAGGCACAGAGAAGTGAAGTGACTCGCCCAAAGTCACCCAGCGACAATTGGCGGAGCCGGGATTTGAACCCATGACCTCTGAGTCCGAAGCCCATGCTCTTTCCACTGAGCCTCGCTGCTTCTCGCCCCCGGCTCCATCCCCATCAGTCTGTCCCAGCAGTGCCCCTCATCCTTCTCCCCCTGCACTGGCTACCACCAGCTCACCCCCATTCATCCCCGTCGTACCCCTTGCACCACTCAAACCCCATGCACCCTTCCTACAGCCTCAGCCCAATGTGGCCCTTGGAACCCCTGCTCCATCACAGAGAAGCTTCCCTTCATCCTTGACCATCCTCCTGTCTCTCCCCACTTCAGTCTATACTTGACGCCGCTGCCTGGATCGTCTTTGTGCAGAAACGCTCTGGGCATGTTACTCCCTTCCTCAAAAATCTCCAGTGGCTACCAATCAACCTACACATCAGGCAGAAACTCCTCACCCTGGGCTTCAAGGCTGTCCATCACCTCGCCCCCTCCTACCTCACCTCCCTTCTCTCCTTCTACAGCCCAGCCTGCACCCTCCACTCCTCTGCCGCCAACCTCCTCACCGTGCCTCGTTCTCGCCTGTTCCGCCGTTGACCCCCGGCCCACGTCCTCCCCCTGGCCTGGAATGTCCTCCCTCCGCATATCCGCCAAGCTAGCTCTCTTCCTCCCTTCAAAGCCCTACTGAGAGCTCACCTCCTCCAGGAGGCCTTCCCAGACTGAGCCCCCCTCCTTCTCTGCCTCCCCATCCCCCAACCTTACCTCCTTCCCCTCCCCACAGCACCTGTATATATGTTTGTACATATTTATTACTTTATTTTACTTGTACGTATTCTATTTGTTTTATTTTGTTAATATGTTTTGTTTTGTTGTCTGTCTCCCCTTCCTAGACTGTGAGCCCGCTGTTGGGTAGGGACCGTCTCTATATGTTACCAACTTGTACTTCCCAAGCGTGTAGTACAGTGCTCTGCACACAGTAAGTGCTCAATAAATACGATTGAATGAATGAATGAAAGTAAAGCATTCAGCCCCCTTGATCCCTCCTACTTCATCTCACTACTCTCCTGCTACAACCCAGTCCGCACACTTCACTCCTCTAATGCTAACCTTCTCACTGTACCTCGATCTCATCTATCTCATCGCTGACCTCTCACCCATGTCCCCCCTCCTAGCCCCACAGCACTTACGTACATATCTGTCATTTATATTAATGTCTGCCTCCCCCTCTAGACTGTAAGTTCATTGTGAGCAGGAAATGTGTGAGTTATATTGTTCTCTCCCAAGCGCTTTGTACAGTGCTCTGCACACAGTAAGCGCTCAATAAATATGATTGACCTGTTCCTGACCCAGTCACTGGTCCTCCTTACCATCACTGAAACTTGGGTCCCCCCAGATGACACAGTCTCCCCTGCCGTGCTTTCTCTAGAGGGTGGGCGGGCTCATCTCCCACTCCCCCAGACGTATTGGTAAAGGGGGAGGAGTTGACTTCCTTCTCGCTCCCTAATGCTGCTTTTGCTCCATTTCACCTCCCCCATTCCTCTGTTTCCCTTTCTTTGAAGCCCATATAATTCGCCTTTACCCCCAACTCCAATTACTAGTCACTGTCATCTACTGCCCCCGACTCCCCTCCTCCAAATTTCTGAACCATTTTGATCCCTTTCTCACATCCCTTCTCTCATTTCTCCATCTCTCCACTGGTCCTTGGGGACTTCAGTACTCATGTGGATGTCCCCGATGATCCTTCCACTGTCTACCTCCTCTCACTCCTCTACTCTAGTGACCTTCCTGCTCCACCCCACCTCTCACACTCACCAACTTGGGCACACACTTGATTTTATAAGCTCCAGTAACTCTACAATCTCTACCTTCACCAATTCTGAAATTCCTCTGACCACAACCTCCTCACCTGCTCTCTTTCCCATACACCCCCCCCCCCCCCCCCCACACACACACATCTGTCCTGGCTCCCACAGAGCCCTCTTTTCTTTTGACCCCCTCCAGTATTCTGCAGCCACTCTACCCCATTTGGTCCCCATACCCAAGCTACCTTCTCCTGATGCACAAGTCGACACACTCATTCATTCATTCAATCGTATTTATTGAGCGCTTACTGTGTGCAGAGCACTGTACTAAGCGCTTGGGAAGTACAAGTTGGCAACATATAGAGACGGTCCCTACCCAACAACGGGCTCACAGTCTAGAAGGACTCACACTCGACACCACCCTCTCCACTGGACTGAACTCCCTTGCTCCTCTGTCCCTCCGCCGGTCTCGTAACACTAACCTGCAACCCTGGATCCTTTTCCTCCACTCCTGTGCCTGAGCTGCGGAGTGCCATTGGTAGAAATCCCGACATCCCTCTGACCTTGTCCACTTGAAATTCATTCTTATCTACTTCAGTTTGGTCCTCTCCACTGCCCGACAACGATACTTCTCTTTCCTAATTGATTCCCGTTACCACTGCCCTTGCCAGCTGTTCCAGATATTTAACTCCCTTTTCAAGTCTCCTGTCCCCCCACCAACCCTCACCATCTCTTTTTCCTAGTGACCTGGCTACATACTTCAACAACTTCAACAAAATTGAAACCATTAGGCGTGAGCTCTAAATAGGTACATGTTTGACCCCCTTTCCCCCTCCCCCTTGTTATTAGTGTGAAGGGGTACAGATGCAACTACCTTAAGCTGTCTGTGAGCTGTTAATCGTGGGCCCCGTGGGCTGTGATGATTTGCACATGAGCTTTTGAGGCTTTGCAGTGTATTTTTCTAAAATATCCTGTTTTTCCTCTTGGCAGGGGCAGTCTCCCAAATGTCAGCAGACCTGTAACTTGCCAAATTTGATGAAACTGTAACTGCAGTAGCTATTTCTTGGGGTTGGCACTTGGGGCCCGATCACCAGCTAGTCTCAAACCTGTACGGAGCCTAATCCATTTTGGCTTTTAGGACTCTTCTGCATTCAGACTTGTTGGTCTGGAGGTGAACGATGGAAAGACAATCGTGTAGATGATCTAACCTGTAAAAGTCCCATCTGCTATGTGCAGAGCACAATATTACAGGCTCGGGGAGGACGGTAGATTGTGTTCAGCCTTTTATTGTCTGCGGTTCAGATGCATAGAGAGAGTTGAAAAAATATATAGTCTAAAACTCCAAAGTTCCAATGGAGTTGAAGCAGTTTATAGGCATACCAAGATGGAGAAGTTCTGCAAGTACTCTTTTGAATGGCAGATAGATCAAGTGGCTAACAGTAAAACCAGGCAGTCTGATTCTTCTTTTGGAATAGCACAATTGGAGTGTCTGATGAAAATGGAAAAATAACACTCTCGTTCAATCAGTGGTTATTTATTGAATGCTTACTGGTTGCAGAGTACTGTACTAAGAGCTTGGGAGACTGCAGTACAGCAGACTTGGTAGACATGTTCCCTGTCCAGAAGGAGCCTATGGTCCTGAGGGGAGGACAGACATTAAAATAATTAAACAGATGACAGATGTGTACATAAGTGCCATGGGACTGAGAGTGGGATGACTATCAAGTGCTTGAAGGGTACAGAGCCAAGTGTGTAGATGATACATGTGTATATAGCTTTAATTCTATTTATTTCGACGCTATTGATGCCTGTCTACTTGTTTTGTTGTCTGTCTCCCCTTTCTAGACTGTGAGCCCGTTGTTAAATAGGGACTGTCTCTGTATGTTGCCGACTTGTACTTCCCAAGTGCTTAGTACAGTATTCTGCACACAGTAAGCGCTCAATAAATATGATTGAATGAATTAACTGAATGAATGAATACAGAAGGGGTAGGGAGTAGAGGGGATGAGGGCTTAATGAGGTAGGCCTCTTGGAGGAGATGTGATTTTAATAAGGCTTTGAAGGTGGGGAGAGTGGCAGTCTGTCCGATATGAAGGGGCAGGGAATTCCAGGCCAGAGGAAGGATAAAACTAATAATAATAATAATAGCATTTGTAAAGCACTTACTATGTGCAAAGCACTGTTCTAAGCGCTGGGGAGGATACAAGGTGATCAGGTTGTCCCACATGGAGCTCGCATTCTTAATCCCCATTTTACAGATGAGGTATCTGAGGCACAGAGAAGTGAAGTGACTTGGCCCAAAGTCACACAGCTGACAAGTGGTGGAGCCGGGATTGGAGCCCACGACCTCTGACTCCCAAACCCGTGCTCTTTCCACTGAGCCATGCTGTGAGGGATCAACAGTGAGCTAGAGATCAAAGTACAGTCAGTAAGTCGGGGTTTGAAGAGTGAAGTGCGCGGACTGTGCTTTTAGACTGTGAGCCCACTGTTGGGTAGGGACTGTCTCTATATGTTGCCAATTTGTACTTCCCAAGTGCTTAGTACAGTGCTCTGCACATAGTAAGCGCTTAATAAATGCGATTGATGATGATGATGACTGGGTTGTAGTAGGAAATCAGCGAGATGGAAGGGGGGAACTGATTGAGTGTTTTCAAGCCTCTGGTAAGGAGTTTCTGTTTGCAGAGGTGAACTGGCAGCTCCTGGAGGTTTTGAAGAGTGCAGAGACGTGGACTTGGTTTTTTTGGAAAGACAATCTGGCAGCAGAATGAAGTATGGATTGGAGTGGGGAGTGACTCGAGGCAGGGAGAAGCAGTGTGGCCTAGTGGAAAGAGCATGGGCCTGGGAATCCGAGGATCTGGGTTCTAATCCTGGCTCCACCACACGTCTGCTGTGCTATCTTGGGCAAGTTATTTAACGTCTCTGTGCCTCACTTTCCTCATCTGTAAATGTGGATTAAGAACGTGAGCCCCATGTGGGACATGGATTGTGTCCAACCTGATTAGCTTGTATCTATTCCAGTACCTAGTGCCTGGCGCATAGTAAGCGCTTAACAAATACCATTTAAAAAAATGTGTGTGGGGGGCGGTGAGTCAACAAGGTGGCTGATGCAGTAATCAAGATGGGATGGGATAAATGCTTAGGTCAGCATAGTAGTAGTTTGGACAGGGAGGGAAATGGAGTCTAAAAATAATGATTGTGATATTTAGCCCTTACTATGTGCCAAGTACTGTACTGAGCGTTGCGGTAGATACAAGATAATCTGGTCCTATGTGAGGCTCACAGTTCAAGTAGGAGGAAGAACAGGGGTTCTAGCAATGTCATGAAAGTAGAACTAGCATGTGACATGTTATGGGCATGTGACATAGCATGTAGGCGGTGCTGGGAAAGTTGTCTGCGTGGGGGTGGGGGGCAGGATTTATGTGGGAAGATTCTGTTTTTTACATGTTTAGTTTGAAGTGGGGAAATCCAGGTAGAAAAGTCCTGAAGGCAAGAGGAAATGTGAGACTGCAGAGGAGAGAGATAAGGGCTGGAGAGGGTGAATCATTCTCGTAGAGATAGGAGTTGAAGTCATGGGAGCAAGTCTTTTCTTCAGCTCCCTTCTGCTTCGCCCTGATTTGCTCTCTTTATTCATCCCCCCAGCCCCACAGCACTTATGTGTCTATATCTGTAATTTATTTCTATTAATGTCTGTCTTCCCCTGAAGACAGTAAGCTTGTTGTGGGCAAGGAATGTGTCTTTTATATTGTTCTTTCTTTCAATCGTATTTATTGAGCACTTTCTGTGTGCAGAGCACTGTACTAAGTGCTTGGAAGAATACAATAATAAACAGACACACTCCCTGCCCACGACAAGCTTATATCGTACTCTCCAAAGCACGTAATACAGTGTTGTGCACTGTATTATTTATTTTACTTGTACATATTTACTACTCTATTAATGATGTGCATATAGCTATAATTCTATTTATTCTAACGGTTTTGACACCTGTCTACATGTTTTGTTTTGTAGTCTATCTTCCCCTTCTAGAGAGTGAGCCCATTGTTGGGTAGGGACCGTCTCTATATTTTACCGATTTGTACTTCCCAAGCGCTCTGCACACAACAGGCGCTCAATAAATACGATTGAATGAATGAATAAATGCAATTGACTGAGTGCAGATGGACAATAGAAGGGGACCCAGACCCGAGCCTTGAGGGACTCCCACGGTTAGGGGGTGGGAGGCAGACAAGGGACCCGAGAAAGAGACTGAGAATGGGCAGCCAGAGAGATAGGAGGAGAACCAGGAGAGGACAGTGTCAGTGAAGCTGAGGTTGGATAATGTTTCTGGGACAAGGGGGTGGTCGACAGTGTCGAAGGCAGCCGAGAGGTCAAGGAGGTTTAAGATGGAGTAGGGAAAGAAGCATCCCTGGCACGGGAGATACTTTATTTCATAGCCTTAGTACAGTACTTAGCTTAGTACAGTGCTCTGCACACAGTAAGCGCTCAATAAATACGATTGATGATGATGATCATAGCCCTCATGTGGAGCCTGACCTAATGGGGTGTTGCATGGGGGAGGTGGGTGGGGGGGCAGCGCAGGGGGACGATAAGTTTAGGGCAACAAGAGAAAGTGCCTGCTCGCTGAATATGTCTTCGCCTTCCCTCTGTGTTCCTCCCTTCCCCTCATGCGTGCCCCCCTCTAACTCCCCCACATTTTGTACATTCAATTCTGCCATAGTTTGTGTCTTTGACAAATCCAGTATGAGCTTCTGGAGAATTGGTTGGTTGGGATCTAGAGAGGGTCTTTCTCAGGGTAGGGGAGATTCGAGCGTGTTGAAAGGGAGCCTGGAGAGGAGCATTTGGAGACAGTGGTAAAGGATGGAGGGAGAGCGGGAGCAAGAGATAAGGGGCAAAAGTAGAGGGGGTAGAGTTAGCTAGCAGGTGGGAGATCTCTTGAGGCATTTTGAGTTCATTCATTTTGATAGCATATTAGTAATAATAATCATTGTGGTATTTGTTCAGGGTTTAGCGTGTGCCAGACACGGGGTTGATAAGAGATAATCGGGTTGGGCACGGTCCCTGTCCCCCATGGGGCTCACAATCTAAGTAGGAAGGAGAACAGAGATTGACTCCCCACTTTACAGATGAGGAAACTGAGGCACCAGGAAATGAAGTAGCTTGCCCAGGCTCACCCAGCAGGTAAGTGGTGGAGCGAGGATGAGCACCCAGGTTTCCTGACGCCCAGGCTCTTTCCACTAGGCTGCCACACTGCTTCCTCCTTCTTTAATAAGAGCTCTTAGATTGTCACCTTTGTGAGGTTGTTCTTTATTTCAGTACACACTGTTTTGGAAAGTATTGATTCCCGTTTGGGTGAATGGTCTCCATATTCGTTTCTTTCAGGCAAAATACATCTCTCAGTGTATCGATGAGATTAAACAAGAACTGAAGCAAGACAATATTGCCGTGAAAGCGAATGCCGTCTGCAAGCTTACATATGTAAGTTCTTTGATTTTACTCAGGTGCTCCTGGTCCTCTGTAGGAGGTGCCCCTAGGTCTACTAAAGGCCCTTGTGGATCTGTAATTGTGCCCTTCAGAAACCCAGTGAAAGCCGTGAAGTTGGGATTTTTTGTTTTTATTTCATTCTGGAAAATGTTGTCATTTTATTGCTGTGGCTTAAGACACCCCTGGTGGAAAGTTCCACGTGTTGAAACACTTTAACGGGCAGGTTGGTGGTTGGGGGGCGGTGAGGCGGGGTGAGGGGGAGGAAGGGAAGGGGAAGGAAGCCTCATTCCCTGGCCCTTCTCCCTGCAGTATTGTAGGTTCACTGCTTTCCAAACAACATGAGCCTCTTAGGATTTGACTGATCTGGAAATGGTAGGCCTTCACCCACTGTGGGGGCGGTTCAGGTTTTCCTCTTGCAATTTAGGGTCCAGAATTGTCAGGTGGAATTTGTCAATTTTCCATGTTTTGCTTCTTTTCTTCAGTTACAAATGTTGGGATATGACATCAGCTGGGCTGCGTTCAATATTATTGAAGTTATGAGCGCTTCCAAGTTTACATTTAAGGTAAGATGCTATTGGGCTAGTTTTCACGATCCAAATTTTGGGTCATGTGAGCTCCTTTTCCGTGCCTGCCCGGGGTCTCGTGTTTACTAACCGCCCCCCACCTGGGGAGGCTCTGTTGCCTCTACTTGTCAGGAAGCGAGGACTTTCTGGAATGAGCCGTAGGCCGAGTTTTCAGCTCAGGTGGTCAAAGTAGAGTGATTTAGTTGTCATGGGCAGGGAACGTATCTACCAACTCTGTTTTATTGGACTCTCCCCACCGCCTAGGCCAGTGCTCTGCACACAGTAAGCACTCAGTAATACCATTGATCGATTGATTTGGTCATTTCGTGGGGGAAAATAATATTGACTAGAAAAAAAATCAACAGTGCCCAGGTATATGGCCACCCAGCTCTGCCCCACCTCTCACCTCCTTGAATGGGGAGACGTGAGGCAGGGCTACAGGGTTAGTCACCAGAGGCCCAGTTTCCCCATCGGGATGGGGTTTCCCCAAGCTGTCACCAGGACTGCAGCATCTTCTTGGAATCATTCATTCATTCAATCGTATTTTATTAGGCACTTACTGCGTGCCAAGCACTGTACTAAGCACTTGGGAAAGTACAATTCAACAATAAACAGTGACAATCCCTGCCCACCACGAGCTCAGAAACACCCAGTCCCCATATATGGGGATCGGCTGAAATGGTGCAATGCGCTGGGTTGGGGGGCAGGCAAGTGTTACCGAAAGGAGTGGCCCATCCGAGAAGTGATTGTACCGTGGCGTTCTTTGGGGCCTGCCTTGACGGCCCAAGGCTGACTGTGGAAGGGCCCCAAGGTGAATAGCCAGGGGCATAGTCTCACTAGAGAATTTTCAGGTCAATTGAAGTTTGAAACCTTTTAAGGGAGAGGAATGCCAGACCGAAGGTCTGTCACCTGACTCGGGAGCCGTATTTCATTCCAAGGCCCATTTTCCCTTTCGTCAGTAAGGAAACCGTTCTACGAGACCAGCCTTGCTCACCACCCAAAGGTCGTGTGACTGTCGCAGGTGGGGGTCCGGCCGTCAGAACGCCCATGGAGGGCACAACCGGGAAGGCCTCCAGAAAGCTAGAACTCTGGCTGTGACGCTAATGCTGCTGTTTTTCTAATCAAACAGAGAATTGGTTATCTTGCTGCTTCTCAGTGCTTTCATGAAGGGACTGATGTGATTATGCTGACTACCAATCAGATTCGAAAGGTAAATATGGCACTTCAAGTTAAATGACCGGGATCCCCTCTGTTCCTTTGGCGTCTCTGTCGCGAGCCCCCGGTTCGTACCGACCGGGACCTTCCTGGCCCCGGGGGAGCCTCAGTGATACACCTCTCATCTTGTGGAAACTTGTGGAAAAAATGTGTGGAAAGTTTTTTACTTAGTTTTACCAGCATGCAAGGGAGTGACACATACGCACACTCACCCCACTCCACTGAGGGTTCGGTACCAGTCTGTGGTCAAAGGAGCCCGTTCTGCCAGTGCTTCTTCTTTCTGCTTCCAAGTGCTGCTGCCTTCTGCTGCTCTCAGCGTGCTTCCTTCTTGCTTCTCTGCGTGCTTCTGCTCCCCTGTGTGCTTCTGTGTTGCCTCCAGGTAGCCCCTTGTGATTCATGGGGCCGTCTTTTATCTGCCTTAGGTTTCGTAGCTGGTCTACGGGGCAGTCACTGATTGGTCCGGGCCCGTTACTGGGTAGAACAGGGAGAGAAAGCCATGCCTCCCTCCATTCTCCGCCCCCACAGGCCAGCAGTCACCTGCCTCAAATAGAGGGCCTCAGTGCCTCGTGGGTCTCTTCCTTGTTGCTGTTCACGGGATCACAGACAGTCACTAAAAAGGCAGCTTGTTGTGGGCTCACCACAGTCTTTCCTCAAGGATCGGTTTGCTCCAGTCACTGGAAAGGAGTCTAACAGAACTCTGAGGGTTTTGGACCTGGTCGCCTTCCAGCTCATCCTTCACCTGAACCCCCCTCGGGGTTTTGGGAGCATTTCCCAGATGAGCACAGCGGGGATGGTAACTGGGAAGTCTGGCTCGAGCATTGGGCATTTCTGAACGGGCCCTCGGGCCTCCCCTTCCTGAGGTTTTCCTAGGCCAGCTCTCCCGCTTTGCCTACTTTGTGTGGTTTGAGTGTAGTGACTGATGCATTGGAATTGGAGGTTGGGGGCAGGGAGAGAGGAGGAGCAACAGCAGCACTTATCGAGCACCCACTTGGTGCTGTGCCCCTTATTAGGCACTCTTGGGGCTCTCACGTCCACCTCAAAATAGAAATTCATTCATTCAGTCGTAGTTATTGAGCACTTACTGTGTGCGGAGCACTGTACTAAGAAATGGTCAGATCCGAATCAGTGGCAAAACAGAACCTCTTCAATTTTCATACGGAAATCCTTATAAGCACAGACCCTCTAAACTTACGATGACCCCGTCTGCTTCCCGTGACTTGTCCACTGAGCGACCTTGGGCAAGTCACTTCACTTCTCTGTGCCTCAGTTCCCTCATCTGTAAAATGGAAATAAGACTTGTAAGTCCCATGTAGGACATGGACTGTGTGCAACCTGATTAGCTTGTCTCTACCCCAGTGCTTAGTACAGTGCCTGGCACGTAGTAAGAGCTTAATAAAAGCCATTTTAAAGAAAGTGCTGCATGGATGGTCCATTGGGGATGGCTGTTCAGGATGGCAGCCATCAGTCCCCCATTGCCTCCCTACATCCCTGCGCGCGTGCGCACACATGCTTGTGTGTTTGTGTGCGAGAGAGAGCGACACACAGAGAGAGTGTGAACACGTGAGTGAGTGAGAGCACTGCATCAGGTGGCCTTGGGTCAGATGGGGCATGGTGTTTCTCAGGCTCTGAAGGCTTCCCCACCCTGCCACCAGTTCTTCCCCCCCTTCTGTTTGCCCTTTGAAGCAGGACTGTGGCTTGATGAAGCGGCATGAGTGCCATGATACCCCACAGCCAGGGCATCTTCAGTAATTTCCAAGAGGAAGGAAGCACTGCTGCCTCTCAGGTGTGGTTTCCAAGTGGTTTCCACTAGACTGTAAGCTCCTTGAGGGCAAGGATCATGTATTGGACTGTGTTATATTCCTCTAGACTGTAAACTCGTGGGCAGGGAATGTATCCACCGGCGCTATTATGGTGTACTCTCCCAAGCGTTTAGTCCAGTGCTCTGCAGACAATAAACGCTCAATAAATCGGATTGGTTGATCGATTGGCTCTCCCAAGCACTCAGTCCAGCAGTAAGCGCTCCGTAAATACCATAGAGAATGGACCTAGCCAGGCCCAAAAACCCAGACCCCCTGTGGGGGTGAGCCAGGAAACCTTCAAGCCTCCAAGCAAGCAGTTCTTGATGATCAACCTGAAAGTGGGATTTTCCCAGGAAGGCACTCATGTGGGGACACCCACTGCCCTTTGTGCCCAGTTCTATTGGGCTCCATTTTTCCCAAAGGGTTTTTTGGTTTTTTTTGGTTTGTTTTTTTTTGCCCAGACAAATCCTCCCAGTGTGGGACGACTCTGGAGAAAGAACTCAAACCCTCAGAGCTACGCCACTGGAGTGTGGCTATAGTAGCGCTTAGTCCACTGCTCTTCTTTACACACGCAGTAAGCACTCAGTAAATACCATAGATTGATTCCTCGAGTCCAGAGCGAAGAGCTGCACTGGGGACTCGAGGCCGAGGCCTCGTGAGTCTTTGTTGCTTGGGCCTCGCCAACACCTTTGGTAGTAAGCGCTCAATAAATACGATTGATTGATTAATACTAGTCCATTCTGGGTGTGTATGTGCAAGTAATAACAATAATTACGGTATTTGTGAAGCGCTTACTGTGTGCCGGGCACTGTACTAAGCACTGGAGAGGATACAAGCAAATCGGGTTGGACGCAATCCATGCCCCACATGGGGCTCCCAGTCTTGATCCCCATTTTCCCCATGAGGTAACTGAGGGCCAGAGAAGTGAAGTGACTTGCCCAAGGTCACACAGAAGACAAGTGGCAGGGCCAGGATTAGAACCCATGACCTGACTCCCGGCTCGTGCTCTATCCACTACGCCATGCTGCTTCTCCAGTCATTTTGAATTCCTGGAAATAATTGTGGTGGTGGTGGTGGATGTATTTTAACCATATTTTCCCTTCCTTTCCAGGACCTGAGTAGCCCCAACCAGTACGATACTGGCGTCGCATTGACTGGTTTGTCCTGTTTTGTCACCCCGGATCTTGCCAGAGATTTGGCCAATGACATCATGACCTTGGTGAGCTGTTTGACGAAAGAAAGGGAGCTTTCTTGTTTTATGTTGAAAAACCATTTGCTGTGTCTATAATAATTTTTTTAAGCTTCTGTTCATGAAATACTCCCCAAGATTAATTTTTTTTTTGTTTTGGACATTTATTCTTCCACATTTTGGCCAGATAGAAACTTACTTTTCAGTAACGCTGCTCCCGGGAATCAGGATTCAGCTCTTTTTCCAGTCTATTAAATCATGTCTCCCGCCACATTCTGGGTAATTACGAGGTTGTCCAGAAGATTTTGGTGTCAGTACAGGAGAAACTTGGCGACGGTATTTGTCTCCGCCGCTGACTTAGCTGTCCATTCAGATCAATGTCAGGCATCCCAAAGTACCCTGGAAGAATCCATGTGCCCCCCAGCCTTATTTGTATGGTGTTGTACTTGCTACTCTAGGGCCCCTGGGTGGATATTGGAATGGGAGAATGCAGAGCCTGAAGCTGATTTTTCATTCCTAGGAACAGAGCATTGAAGCCTTGAGTGGGCCCTTGCTTTGGGGCTGTTTTTTTTGGTCCCATTTTAGGACTAACTCTGCTGTTGGGGCTGTGAGTCCAGTAGGGTTGAAATCAGTGGACCGGTGTTTGGGTCTTGAGCTCTTAGCAGATGGTGAGAGCACTAAAGCAGTAAGCTGCAGGCAGGCCCTCCCATAGGTGACCCCAGATGTAGGTGGTGGAAGATGTAGGGGCTTCATCGTGACGTCAGCAAAGGTGATTGAACCTCTGCCAATGGTTTTATTAACAGATGTCGCACACGAAGCCTTATATCAGAAAGAAGGCAGTGTTGATCATGTACAAAGTGTTTTTGAAGTATCCAGAGTCACTGCGCCCTGCGTTCCCGCGCCTTAAAGAGAAACTGGAGGATCCCGATCCTGGTTTGTTGCTTTTCATTGGTATTTGTGGCGGGAATGGGCCTTCTGCTTCGCGTTCATAGCGGGTCGGGCCAAGTCGTTTGTGGCAGAGTAATGAGGTGGTAGAGTCGAATAACTTTTCCGAGAAGTCACAGGCCACCAGTTTCGTGACTGCCTTTGATCAGAAGGTTAAGTGGCAGGGTGCCCCGGAGAGCCAGTTCCTGGCTTTGCCCAGTCCTCTCTCTCCCTTCTTCACCAAGACATTCATCTACCCATGTTGTCCCTCTGTGTTGCTTTATAAATTTCTGTTCCTCCTCTCCGCCCTTCCCCCTTCCTTTTTCTAAAAAAATCACAGTCCACTCTCGTAACCTGAGCATACTTGAAATCACTCCCTACGGGTAACGATTCTGACATTTAATACATGAGCGGCCAGCAGTGGATTAAAGAGTTCAGTTGTTTGGGGACTTTGGGTTTCAAAAGAGATGTTCATAACCCCCAAAGTCACTTGGACTTAGGGAGCAATGTCAGCTGACATGGAGGAGAAGACAGTGGGAAGGGAAACCATGGATGGGAGTCATTACCATGTAATGAAGTGGCGTGGAAATGGCATTGTCCTTGAGTGTAAACATTTAATACGTGGTTCGAGTCAGAAAACCTGACCTCTGACTTGAACTTCTCTTCTTATTTCACAGGTGTACAGTCTGCTGCTGTGAACGTTATTTGTGAGCTGGCCAGGCGCAATCCCAAAAATTACCTTTCCCTCGCCCCACTCTTTTTTAAGTTGATGACTTCTTCAACCAATAATTGGGTCCTCATTAAAATTATAAAATTGGCAAGTATTATTCAGGTGTTACTTTCCAATGTGGTGAGCAAAAATCTTGAATTGGATATATTTTCTGGTAACACATGGCCTAGTGGAAAGAACCCAGGTATGGGAGTCAAGAGGCCCTGGCTTCTAATCCTGGATCTGCTGGTTGCCTCCTGTGTGACCGAGGGCATCACTTCACTTTTCTGGGTCTCACGTCCCTCATCTGTATAATGGGGATTCAGTACCTGTTCTCCCTCCTACTTAGACTGTGATCCTCCTGTGGGGCCTGATTATCATGTCTTTAGCCCAACGATTGGCACATAGTAAGCGCATAACTGGGTAGTCTTTTAGACTGTGAGCCCACTGTTGGGTAGGGACTTTCTCTATATGTTGCCAACTTGTACTTCCCAAGCTCTTAGTACAGTACTCTGCACACAGTAAGCGCTCAATAAATATGATTGATTGATTGATTAGGGACCGTCTCTATATGTTGCCAACTTGTACTTCCCAAGCACTTAGTACAGTGCTCTGCACACAGTAAGCACTCAATAAATATGATTGTTCACAAATACCACAATTAATGCAATTGATTAATTTCAGGTTAATGGTATTTATTGAGCGCTTATTGTGTGCAGAGCACTCTATTAAGCACTTGAAAAAGTACATTAAGTGTTGTGACAATCAGTGCTTCTTGACGAGTTTGACTACAGAGGGGTCCATGTTCCCCACTTCAAACTCTTGGGCCTATGGCCTCCTCCCCACTCCAAGTGCTCCATTGATTCCCCTCTCTCTAGGCAGGGCTGCCCAGCAGAACTGCAGAAGGCACTTGGTTGTCCTGAAACCAGCATTCTTGTAGCTTTTTTAAGAACAGCATCACCTCTGGAAACTAGGGGCATATAGTGGGGGCAAAGGCTAGGGGTGTGAGTCTGTCCCGAACGGTGAGAGTGTATGCCAAGGAAGGCAACCATTGTAGCATTCGGGTGCCGCTTGCTGTTGGAGGTAGAATGCTAGTTTGTATGCACCTGGCGCCCTCACTTTTGCCCCTCGACCTCTCTTCTTGACATCCCACCACCTCCCCTGCACTCTCCAAGGTGACTCGTTCTCTCTCCCTCTCTCTCTCTCTTTTTTTTTTTTAGTGATGGGTATTTAAGTGCTTAGTATGTACCAGGTGCTGGGGTACTAAGTGCTGGGCTAGCTACAAGCTAATCAGGTTGGACACAGGCTCTCAGTCTTAATCCCTATTTTACAGATGAAGTAACTGAGGCCCAGAGAAGTGAAGTGACTGCCCAAGGTTACACAACAGACAGAGGACAGAGTTGGGATTAGAACTCAGGTCCTTCTGACTCCAGTCCTGGGCTCTACCCACTAGGCCTTGCCACAGAGAAGCAGCGTGGCTCAGTGGAAAGAGCACAGGCTTGGGAGTCAGAGGTCATGGGAGCTAATTCCAGCTCAAATTCTAATTTGAGCAAGTCACTTCACTTCTCTGAGCCTCAATTACCTCATCTGTCAAATGGGGATTAAGACTGTGAGCCCCCCATGGGACAACCTGATCACCTTGTAACCTCCCCAGTGCTTAGAACAGTGCTTTGCACATAGTAATCGCTTAATAAATGCCATTATTATTATTATTATTATCATGACTTCCTTGTAGCCATATCTATCAATCCGTGTATACAGAGCTCTATATTAGGTGCTTGGGAGAGTCCAATACAATGGAGCTGGTAGACACTATCCCTGCTCTTAAGGAGTTTACAATCTAGTGTGGGAGACAGACATTAGCATACATTTCAGATAGGGGAAATGGAATGGATGTAAGTGCCGGGGGCGCAGTGCAGTGACTAGAGATGATGAGATCGAGCATGTGTCCAAGTTGGTGAGTGGGTGAGGCAGAATGGAGCAGGAGGTAAGTGGAGTTGAGAAACAGGAGGCAATGGGCAGGTTGTCGGGAATGTCTGTGTGGATGTTTAGCCCCGAGGATCACCCTAGGGGACAGAGAAGGCGAGGAGGAAAGGTGAAAGAGGCATCGAAATGGTCCAGCAAGTTAGTGGTGCGGCCTGGGAGGTGGTAGACGATGGTGACGACCGGCAATTGGAGAGGGAGGTAGGGACGGACGACGTGGGCATCGAAGGAGAGAAAGAGAGGGTGTTGGAGAGTGGGGGGAGTATGTTGCAAAAACGGCATTGGGGAGCAAGAAGGAAGCCGACTCTTTCCCTTTTGCCAGTGAGTCTTGGAGAGTAGGAGATGAGGCCCCTTTTGTTAGAGAGTGGCTCGGGAGATGGTATCATCTGGGGAGAGCCAGTGGTGGTGAGGAGGCATAGCAACGAGCCTGAGACCTTGCATTCGGTCCTTTGCCAAATCCTGTCTTTCTTTCCCCTGCAAATTTTCTGGCTCCTCCCCTTCCTCTCCCCAAAGATTGTCACCACTCTGGACCAAGCTCGGGTCTCGCCATGGCTATAATAATAATAATGGCATTTATTAAGCGCTTACTATATGCAAAGCACTGTTCTAAGTGCTGGGGAGGTTACAAGGTGATCAGGTTGTCCCACGGGGTGGGGGTGGGGCGCTCACAGTCTCAATCCCCATTTTCCAGGTGAGGTAACTGAGGCATAGTGAAGTGACTTGCCCAAAGTCACACAGCTGACAATTGGCGGAGCCAGGATTTGAACCCATGACCTCTGACTCCAAAGCCCCTGCTCTTTCCACTGAGCCATGCTGCTTCTCTTAAGACTAGTCTAGATGCACTAGTCTAGAAGGCTAGACTAATGCATCAGTCTCTGTGTCTCTTCCCCCCACCCACCCACCCACCCACCAACGTGTCATACTCCACAGTGCCGCTGCACAGTCTTCCTGAAGCATCGCTCGGCCTACATCTCTCCTGTCCTCCGAACCCTCCCCTGACTCCCTGCATCTGGTCTCATGAAACAGAAACTCCACACAGTCGGCCCCAAGGCTATCAGTCGTCTGGCCCCATCTGACCTAACTTCTCTCAATCTGTTACTCCCCACCTCGTTCTCCTCATTCCACAGCCAATGTTCTAACCAGGCCTAGCTTGCGACTGTCCCACCTCCAGCCCATACTCAGTTTACCCTGGTTTGGAACTCCTCCCTGTCCCACGTCAGCCAGACCACAGCTCTCCCCGTGTTCAGAGCCCTCCTGAAGTGCCCCGCTTCTCCCAGTGAGCTTTCCTCAATTATATAGAGATGCGGTGTGTATGCCCTTTTCTTTCCCTTCCCCCAGCCAAATTGCCGGGGAGAGTTGAGAACCTACCAAGCAAGGATTGGTATAGCACATGGGATCTTGTATAGCTGCGGTGAGTTCCCCTTGTCATCCTGTGCTGATGAGATGCCATCTCCTTTTTAGCAGGCAGAAGGTGGGGCTGTCATTTACAGTTTGCCAGGTAGCCCTTCCACTGAGTAAGAGTGAAACCCGCTGTTAAATGTTATGTGTTCTGTGTAGTCTGAGGGGTTTGAGGGTTTGTTTTTCCATTTTCTTCCCACTGCTCTCAACTGTTGTACCCTCCCAGAGGCTCAGGACAGTGCTCTTCACATAGTGCTCAGTAAATAATATAATAATAATAATTAGATTATTATTATGGTATTTGTTAAGCGCTTAAAATGTGCCAAGAACTGTTCTAAGCACTGGGGTAGATACAAGGTAATCAGGTTGGACCCAGTCCGTGTCCCACACAGTCTTAATCCCCATGTTACAGATGAGGTAACTGAGGCAAAGAGAAGTGAAATGACTTGTCCAAGGTCACCAGCAGACACGTAGTGGAGCCGGGATTAGAACCCACGTCCTCTGACTTCCAAGCCCATGTTCTTGCCCCTAGGCCATGCTGCTTCTCTAAATGCCATTGATTGATTGATTTGGAGCCTTGAAGTTCCCCATGGTGGTTCTTGTCAGGTATTGGCATGCTGCAAATAGGTTGATCCAAGTCCAGTTTGAATTTCCGACTCCGTCGGGATTCTTCATCGTGTGGGCCCCAGGTGCTGGCGCTCATGGGGTTTTCATTATAGAATCAGCCACAGGATCATCAATGGTCAGTTGGCTCCATCTGGAGCCCGAGGCATGAGACTCTTGACTCTCATTGCAAATGGAATGGCTGGAAGTTGACATTGTGAATGGAAGAAGGTATCCAGGGCCAGGAATTTTTTTCGGGGGGGGGGGGGGGCGGGGAGATAGGGAGGGGGAGGAAGGTTTCTGGGCCACAGTGGCTATTTTCATGGCTTCTCTTGCCCCATTTGATTACATTTTCTGTGACTACGTCCTTAAGTCACGTTAGTGTGGCGAGGACAACCATTTCTGGGACAGGTTTCCTTTGTTTCCGCAAGGGACCCCTGTGGCCCCCGGCTTGGGGTGAGGTGGAGGGGTGGGAAGTCGAGCCGACAAAACTGTTGTCTCCCTGGGAGGACAGAGTAGGATGTCGCCGGGGCCGTTTGGCAGGTGAGGGCCAAACTCCCCTCTCCAGTGGCTTGTCCACTGGTGGCTCTGGGATGTCCGGGCCTGCTCCCCCATGCCGAGCAGCTGGCTTTGGGAAGTGAAAGGCTGTGGTCTTAGCCGGGTCCCCCTGAGCATCAGCGGCTCTGGATGCAGTCATCGAGTGGAGCACTCCGGTCCAGTGGACGATGCTTTGGGGTCTTGATGCTGATGGGGTTTATTAACTGCTCTCGGCGTGCCAAGCACCGTGCCGGGCCCTGGGATAGATGCGAGGTAATTGGATTGATTGCGGTCCCTGACCTACTTGGGGCCCACGGTCTAGAGGGGGAATAGGGCTTTTTCTCCTCATTTTACAGGTGAGGAAATTGAGGCACAGAGAAGTAGTCCCTAATGATCTGGCTACCCACTTTATTGAGAAAATTGAAATTGATCAGGTGTGATCTTCCTAAAATCTCTCCTGCTCCTCTCCAGTCCCTCCCTCCCCACTGCCCCTTCTTCAACTCTCCCATCCAGCCCAGCAGTATCTCTAGAGGAGATCTCCTTCTTTCTCTCAAAGTCCACCCCTTCCACCTGCACATCCATCCCTATTCCTTCACACCTTATCGAAACACTTCCCCCCTTCCTTCTTCCCTCCATAACTGCCATCTTCAACTGTTCTCTCTCTAGTGGCTTCTTCCCCACTGCTTTCAAGCATGCTTATATCTCCTCTTGACTCCTCAGCTCCCTCCAATTATCACCCCATCTCCCTCATACCATTCCTCTCCAAACTCCTTGAGCGAGCTGTTTACACCGGCTGTCTCAAGTTCCTCTCCTCCGATTCACCTCAACCCCCTCCAGTCCGGTTTCCATCCCCTTCACTCCACAGAAACTGCCCTCTCAAAGGTCACAAACGATCGTCGTCTTTCCAAATCCACCGGCCTCTACTCCATCCTAATCCTCCTCCATCTCTCAGCTGCCTTCGATATTTTCGACCATCCCCTTCTCCTGGAAATGTCATCCAACCTCGACTTCACTGACGCTGTCCTTTCCTGGTTCTCCTCCTATCTCTCTGGCTGCTCATTCTCAGTCTCTTTCACGGGCTGCTCGTCTGCCTCCCACCCCTAACTGTGGGTGTCCGTCAAGGTTCAGTTCTGGGTCCCTTGCTGTTCTCCATCTACACCCTCCCCCTTGGACAACTCATCCACTCCCATGGCTTCAACTACCACCTCTATGCAGATGATATCCAAATCTACATCTCCAGTCCCAATCTCTCTCCCTCTCTGCAGTCTCACATTTCCTCCTGCATCCAAGACATCGGAACTTGAATGTCCTCCTGTGACCTCAAACTTAACATGTCCAAAAAAGAACTTATCTTCCCACCCAAACCCTGTCCCCCTCTGACTTGCCCATCACTGTAATAATAATAATAATGATAATGGCATTTGTTACACGCTTACTATGTGCCAAGTGCTGTTCTAAGCGCTGGGGAGAATACAAGGCAATCAGGTTGTCCCACATGGGGCTCACGGTCTTAATCCCCATTTTCCAGATGAGGTAACTGAGGCACAGAGAAGTGACTTGCCCAAAGTCTTACAGCTGACAAGCGGCAGAGCTGGGATTCGAACCCATGGCCTCTGACTCCCAAGCCTGTGACGGCACCGCCATCCTTCCCGATTCACAAGCCTGTGACCTTGATGTTATCCTTGACTCCCGTCTCTCACTTAATCCACACATTCAATCTATCACTAAATCCTGTCCGGTCAACCGTCACAGCATGGCTAAGATCCACCCGTTCCTCACCATCCAAACTGCTATCACATGACTCCAAACACTTATCCTATCCTGCCTTGATTCCTGTACCTCCTTGCTGACCTCCCTGCCTCCTGTCTCTCTCCACTCCGGTCCATGCACTCTGCTGCCTGGATCATTTTTCTAAAAAACATTCAGGCCATAATTCCCCACTCCTCAAGAATCTCCAGTGGTTCTCTGCATCAAATAGAAACTCCTCACCATTGGCTTTAAAGCCCTCAATCACCTTGCATCCTCTTACCTCACCTCACTGCTCTCCTACAACAACCCAACCCACACACTTGCTCCTCTAATGCCAATTTATTTGATGTACTTCGATCTTGTCTATCTCGCTGCCAAACTCACCCATGTCCTGCCTCTGACCTGGAACAGCCTCCCTTTTCATACCTGACAGTTACTCTCCCTACCTTATTTAAAGCACATCTCCTCCAAGACCCTTCCCTCATTTCCTTTCTCTCACTCCTTTCTGCATCACCCTGACTTGCCCCCTTTATTCCCCCCTCCCAGCCCCACAGCACTTACGTACATATCCGTAATTTATTTAATGTCCTTCCCCCCCTCTAGATTGTAAGCTTGCCATGGGCTGTTATATTTTTTGTTTTGTATGCTCCCAAGTGCTTAGTCCAGTGTTCGGCACCCAGTAAGCCTTCAAGAAATACAATTGATTGATTGAATGACTTGCCAAAGGGTCAGCTAGCAAGCGAGGTTTTTTTTTATGGTATGTTTAACACGTACTGTATGCCAGGCACTGTACTGAGTGCTGCGGTAGACACAAGATCATCAGATTGAACCCTTTCCCTGTCCCACATGGGGCTCACAGTCTTAATCACCATTTTACAGAGAAGGTAACTGAGGCCCACAGAAGTGAAGGGACTTGTTCAAGGTCACACAGCAGACAAGTGGCAGAGCCGGGATTAGAACCCAGGTCCTTCTGACACCCAGGCCCCATGCTCTATCCACTGGGCCCCATGGCTTCTCGTTCAGCTGAATTTTCATACTCCACTATTTTGCCTGTCCAAGGAGGCACTGTCCTTTTATTGCTCTTATTTTCTGCATTTCGTGGTTTCTGCCTCCATTCATTCATGCATGCAGTCATATTAAGCTTTTACTGTGTGCAGAGCACTGTACTAAGCGCTTGGAAAGTACAGTACAACAATAAACAGTGACATTCCCTGCCCACAAATGAGCTCACAGTCTAGAGATGGGGGAGCCAGACATCAATGCAAATAAATGAAATTGCACATATATACATAAGTGCTGTGGGACTGGGTGGAGGGAGAGAGGAGAGCAAAGGGAGCAGAAGGGAGTGGGAGATGAGGAAAAGTGGGGCTTAGTCTGGGAAGGCCTCTCGGAGGAGATGCATCTTCAATAAGGCTTTGAAGCGGGGGCGAGTGTCTCCACCACAGGCCCCCAACCCCTGACTGTCAGCTCCTTGAAAGCAGCATGGCTTAGTGGAAAGAACATGGGTTTGGGAGTCAGAGGACATAGGTTCTAATCCTGACTCTGCCACTTGTCTGCTGTGGGACGTTGGGCAAGCCACTTAGCTTCTGTGCCTCAGTTACCTCATCTGTAAAATGGGGATTAAGACTGTGAGCCCTGTGTGGGACAACCCAATTACCTTGTATGTATTCCAGCGCTTAGAGCAGTGCTTGGCACATAGCGCTTAACAAATTCCATAATTATTATTATTGAAGGCAGGGATCATGTCTACTCATTCTATGATACTCCTCCCAAGGGCTTCTGACACCCAGTAGGTATGATTGCAAGATTTTCTTTGCGTTGTCAAAATGCTGTAAAGAAATGTCCTCTGCAGTGCATTTAAGTTAATGATTGACGATTTCTTCTTTTTTCCAACTAGTTTGGTGCTCTTACCCCATTAGAACCAAGACTGGGAAAGAAACTGATTGAGCCTCTTACTAATCTTATCCATAGGTAAGTTTGGAGAGAGAATTTCATTTTATTTCCTTCTTCATTCTAAGGAAAGTTGAAATGCTGAAGTGAGAGTGGCCCTGTTATGCTGAACACAGAATCTAGGTCTGGTGCACTTTTTCAGTTTAGAGCTTTGTTCATACTTAGGTTGAAGCTTTCACATTCCCTGAGATTCTGTTTTTCGCACGTTGGGAAGACTGTGAAATGGTGGACTGGTCTCCATGGCTTTTGGTTGCAATTGTGTGCTAAGAAAAAGTTGTCAAACAGGAATCGGGCAAGAGAGATGTGCCAGAGTCTAGACTGAAGGGATCATGTTTTGCCTGAATCAGTCCTGGACTAAGGGACCTTCCACTGCTTGGTTAGAATAGATTTTTCTGGACATAGCCCTGCTCTCCCCCCCTGGCCCCAGCACCATGCCCTAAACCCTCCTGTTGCCAGGCTCGGGTTTTGATCATTTCAACTGTCCTTAGATGTCTGTTGCCCGCCTTTGCTCCCCTCCCTTAGTCTTAGATTGTGATCTCCTTGAGGGCCAGGGACTGTGTCCAATTGTTACCTGTGCATTTTCCCCCCCAGCCACGGGAGGACAAGGAAGGGGAAAGCACTCAGAGGGTTGAGGGGAGAAAGAACAGCTAAATCTCAGTGCAGAATACTTGCAAAAAGACCTCAAGGGATCTGCAACTTGTAATAGTAGTAGTAGTAGAAATAATGGTATTTAAGTGCTTACCATGTTCCAGGCGCTGTACTAAGCGCTGGAGGGGAATACAGCTTCAAGGCTGTCCATCACCTCGCCCCCTCCTACCTCACCTCCCTTCTGTCCTTCTCCAGCCCAGCCCGCACCCTCCACTCCTCTGCCGCTAATCTCCTCACCGTACCTCGTTCTCGCCTGTCCCGCCATCGACCCCCGGCCCACGTCATCCCCCGGGCCTGGAATGCCCTCCCTCTGCCCATCCGCCAAGCTAGCTCTCTTCCTCCCTTCAAGGCCCTATTGAGAGCTCGCCTCCTCCAGGAGGCCTTCCCAGACTGAGCCCCTTCCTTCCTCTCCCCCTCGTCCCCCTCTCCATCCCCCCTTCTTACCTCCTTCCCTTCCCCACAGCACCTGTATATATGTATATATGTTTGTACATATTCATTACTCTATTTATTTTACTTGTACATATCTATTCTATTTTATTTTGTTAGTATGTTTGGTTTTGTTCTCTGTCTTCCCCTTTTAGACTGTGAGCCCACTGTTGGGTAGGGAATGTCTCTATATGTTGCCAATTTGTACTTCCCAAGCGCTTAGTACAATGCTCTGCACATAGTAAGCGCTCAGTAAATACGATTGATGATGATGATGATGAATACAAACAAATCAGGTTGGACACAATCCACCTGCCACATTGGGCTCACAGTCTTAATCCCCATTTTACAGATAAGGTAACAGGCCCAGAGAAGTGAAGTGATTTGCCCAAGGCTACACAGCAGACAAGTGGCAGAACTGGGATTAGAACCCATAACCTTCCGACTCCCAGGCCTATTCTCTATGTGCTAGGCCACCCTGCTTCTCTGAACTTATGAACACAGGCAAAGGGCATCATCATCATCAATCGTATTAATTGAGCGCTTACTATGTGCAGAGCACTGTACTAAGCGCTTGGGAAGTACAAATTGGCAACATATAGAGACGGTCCGATTGGAGCGAGCGTGAAATAATAGGTAAGGGTTATTACCCCTTACCTGCCTGGGACAAAAGAGTTTCTTATTTAAAAATACTTTAAATAATTAAAGTTAAATTAAATTATTTAAATTATTTAAATTAAATTTAAATCTTATTTAAAAGTCCAGGCAGGGAAGCAGGGTGACCTAATGGAAAGAGCCCAGGCCTGGGACGCAGAAGGACCTAGGTTCTAATCTTGGCCCCGCCACTTGTCTGTTGTGACCTTGGACAAGTCTCTTTACTTCCTTCTCTGGCCTCAGTTACCTCATCTGTAAGATGGGGATATGAGACTGTGAGCCCCATGTCGGGCAGGGACTGTGTCCAACCTGATTTACTTAGTACAGTGCCTGGCACATAGTAAGTGCTAACAAATACCACTACTTGTATTATTATTATTATTATTATAGAAATTAGGCATGGCAGGTGAGACTCCCTCTCCCTCTCCCTCTCCCTCTCCCTCTCCCTCTCCCTCTCCCTCTCCCTCTCCCTCTCCCTCTCCCTCTCCCTCTCCCTCTCCCTCTCCCTCTCCCTCTCCCTCTCCCTCTCCCTCTCCCTCTCCCTCTCCCTCTCCCTCTCCCTCTCCCTCTCCCTCTCCCTCTCCCTCCCTGCTCCTCACAGGATTTACATGGTCATATTTGGCTGCAAAACAGTCAAAGGAAAATGATTGCTCTTGTGTTGAAAAACTTGTCAGGCCTCTGGAGTCTGAGTCTCCCAATTTCAGTGGGATCTATTGCGTTGGATGGAGATGGGCGGCCGAGCTAGCCTGGACTCTGGGAATGAACTTTAGGAAATGGGGGCCGGCGGCGGGGCTGCCAGGGCGTTGGCCCCATCTGTGCCGTCCTTTGCGTATGCTGCGAGGTCCTGCAGGCCTTTTCATCAAACATTTGGTAATCTTTCACGTTTTGCCTTTCAGCACTTCTGCCATGTCTCTTCTGTATGAATGTGTGAACACCGTGATAGCAGGTGGGAATTAAAATTTCTAATCTAGCTAAAAGTATCATGAATGCAATTCTCTGTTTCTTCTCCCCACAGGTCCCATGCCCCCAGGTAGTTACAAATGAGACTATCACCATTGATGTGGCAGCTTTGGGCAGGGAACGTCTCTGTCTGTCATTGTAGCGTACTCTCCCAAGTGCTGAGTACAGTTTGCTGCATCCAGTAAGAGCTCAATAAATACAACTGGATGAGTGAATGAACTTTCATAGGAAGGAGTCCTTCTCTAGAGGGGCTTTAGCCTTGCGGTAGCATAAGGGCACAAACCTATTGGTCTCTTTCCACCCAGCGGGTCTGCGGGTACCCGGACGGTGGCAGGGGCTCATTCCTGACTTTCGCTTCTCTCTGAGGTGGGACTGTTCCCACGTGCTCGGCAGATAGGAGCGGTGGTAGGGAGTGGGGGGGTTTGTACCAGGTGGCCCGAGGACTTGTGGCTCCCACCAGAATCCGGCCCTGAAACCTGGCTGCAAGGGCCCTGTCCCCCCATCCTCCTTTCCCTTCCTAAGCAGAGCCACTGGGTTTTGAACTGAAGACCTTCCCCTTTTCCCCGCCTTCTGACACCTCCACTTGCCAGATGACAGTAAAACTGGGTGATGTTCATTGGGGCCCAGCTCAGCCCTTCCCAGAGAAATCTGGGTCGCAATCTGTTCCACCCAGACTGTTTGGAAGACCGCGGCACAGATGTTTCTATGGCCACCACTGTGGACACCATTCCACTTTAGGAGCACAAAATAACTCCCCTAACTGCCTAGGTTGGCCAAGCACTGGGGTCCAGGCCGGATAATCAGATCGCACACAGCCCCCGGGCCGTTTGGGACAGTTGTAAAGCATTTTATGTTTGTCTCCCCTGTTAGCTTGTAAGCTCCTGATGGGCAGGGAAGTATCACTTGATGATTCTGTACTTTCCAAACACCTAACGTAGTACTCCGCCTCAAACGATCACTCAGTACATGCTGCTACTGCTGCTACTACTTCTATGGGGCTCTCAGTTGAAGAAATGAGATTATATTTGCTGAAACTATTATTATTACCATTATTATTGTAATAATAGTAATAGTTATGATAATAGTAATAGCAGTAGTGTTATTACTACTATCATTGCTGCTATTACTGGTTGTAAAAATGATAATAGTCTTTATTAAACATTTACTAGGTGACTAGCACAATCCTGAACTCTGAGGTAGATACAAGATTATCAGGTTGGGGACAGTCCCTGCCCCTCATGGGTGTCTCAGTCTAAGTAGAAGCAGCGTGGCCTAAGTGGATAGAGCACAGGCCTGGGAATCAGAAGGACCTGGGTTCTAATCGTGGCTCTGCCACTTGTCTGCTGTGTGACCACTCCCTCCTACTTAGACTGTGAGCCCTGTGTGGAACAGGGACTGTGTCCAACCTAATTAGCTCATATCTACCCCGGCACTTAGAACAGTGCTTGGCACATAGTAAGTGCTTCACAAGTATCATAATTTTTTTTTTTTAAGTAGGAGGATTTAATCTCTATTTTACAGATGAGGTAGTTTAGGCACAGAGAAGTTAAGTGACTTGCCCAAGCTCCCCCAGCAGGTCTCCTGATTCCTGGTCCCATCCTCTTTCCAAACCACCTCCCCAGCATTGCATACCAAAAGCCAGTTGGGAGGGGGATCACTTTCTGATAATGAGGGAATTTTTCTACTGAACAGTGTTTTGTGTTTTTTTTTGTCGTCAGTTTTTCCTCCCAAATCTAACCCCCCACCCTCCGCCAAAGTATTTCTGTATTCATGCCAAAGCCTTGTTTTCTAGCACATAAATCTCTTCCTCGTTCGCTTACAGGGATGTCATGGTTGGGACTGAATACTCTGGGGGCCTGGGGCTATTCCCAAGGATGCTTTGGTTTGGGACTGTGGGCAGTGGCCTGGATGTGGCAGTTTTCTCTTATCAGGCCCCGATGGCTTGACTGACTTTGTGCTAGTCTATTTTGTTGTATAACCGAGCCAAAGATCTATTTCCCAAGAAGCTCAGAGACAGCTTTTCTGCATCCCTAGGGTCAGGCAGTTGTATTTATTGAGCGCTTACTGTGTGCAGAGCACTATGCAGTACATTCCCAAACACTGTATTAAGTGCTTGGGAATGTACTGCATAACAATAAACAGACACATTCCCTGCCCACAAGGAGTTTACAGTTTAGAGGAGAAGACAGACAACAGTATAAATAAATAAATTATGGATATGTACGTAAGTGCTGTGCGGCTGGGGGGTGAAAAAAAGGGAGCAACTGAGGGTGACGCAGAAGGGAGTGGGAAAAGAGGAAAGGAGAGCTTAGTGGGAAAAGAAGGGTAGAAAGCCAGCTGTGTGTATTGGGCAGGAAGCTAATAGGGCATAAGGCCAGGGGCTTCTGCCAACTCCTTAAACACACCTTACCAACGTAGGCTTTTGCTGCTTGGGGCATTATGCAGATGATATTACTCTTCTTGAATTGGTCACCTGTCCCTTTACGTTGCAGGAAATTAATTCATTCCAGGTGTGGCTTGGGGCTGTTCTTTTAAAATTCTAACAGCCTCGACCACTTTTTCTCAAATAGCCCACCCAAGTAGAGGGTGGTCATAGTGATTGATTAGCACAAATAATAATAATGGCATTTATTAAGCACTTACTATGTGCAAAGCACTGTTCTAAGCGCTGGGGAGGTTACAAGGTGATCAGGTTGTCCCATGGGAGGCTCACAGTCTTAATCCCCCCTCTTTACAGAGGAGGCAACTGAGGCTCAGAGAAGTGAAGTGACTTGCCCAAAGTCACACAGCTGACAATTGGCGGAGCCGGGAGTTGAACCCATGACCTGTGACTCCAAAGCCTGGGCTCTTTCCACGGAGCCATGCTGCTTCTCCAAGCACAAATAGGTGCTAAGCACTGCTCCACCGTTCATCTCATCTTCACCTTGTTGATTCCACATTTGTTGGAGGTCTTCAATTCATAATATAAAGGAAAAAGTGAATTTAATGTTTGAAGGAGTTTGGGGATGCTGGATGCCGTCAGGGGAAAAGGAGGACTCGTAACCACCTGCCGGGTGAATCGGGGGAGGGGGGTGAAGTATAGGCTGAAGTGGGGAGAGACAGGAGGATGGGAGATCCAAGAGGAGGCTGATGCAGTAATCCAGTCGGGGTAGGAGGAGAGAATGAACCAGCAGGCCTCCTGGCCTGGTTGCTGAAGCAGGCTCCCGTGGACACCCCAGGCAGCCACCAGCTCCCCTACATATCTGCTCCCACTGGAACATTATCGAAGGGCCCTCTAGGCAGTCTGGCCCCAGGCCTAGACCTCAGTTGATAGGTCCTGCTCATTTCTTCTCTCTAATTGGATGAAGTTGGAGTATGGCCATCCTGAGGAGTTTGGGGAAATTGTATTTAGGAGCGCTTTGTGTCCCAAGCCGGCCCCAGCTGGCCATGGTGAAATTAACTCTGATCTATCCAGGGCAACAGGTGGTACTTTCTTTTTTCAGTGGGGACTCCAATACCCACACAGATGTTGCTGACGACCCTTCCACTGTCCTCTTTATCACTTCTCGTCTCTACTGACCTCCTGCACCACCCCTCCTCACCCACTCACTAACTTGGACACACTAGATCTCATCATCTCTAGCCACTGCACCATCTCTACCCTCACTAACTCTGAAATCCCTCTAACTTTTCATTCATTCAATCGTATTTCTTGAGCGCTTACTGTGTGCAGAGCACTGTACTAAGTGCTTGGGAAGTACAAGTAACTGACCACAACTTCCGCATCTGCCTTCTCTGCTACCCACCTCCTCCCCGAAAATCTGTGCTGTTGCTCTAAAGACCTCCGATGTTTTAACCCCATCCAATTTTCTCACGTCACCATGCCCAATTTAGCCTCTGTACCCAAACTACCTTCCCTTGATGATCAAATGGACGTGCTCAACACCACCCTCTCTTACTGAATTCAACTCACTCACTCCCTTGTCCCTTGTCGATAATAATAACAGTGCTTGTTAAGTGCTTACTATGTGCCAAGCAGTGTTCTCAACGCTGGGGTGGATACAAGTTAATCAGGTTGGGCACAGTCCCTGTTCCACATGGGGTTCACACTCTTAACCCCCATTTTACAGATGAGGTAACTGAAGCCCAGAGAAGTTAAGTGACTTGCCCAAGGTTACACAGCAGATGTGGCAGAGCTGGGATTAGAACCCAGGTCCTTCTGAATCCCAGGCCCGTGTTATATCCAGTCTCGTACCACTAACCCACAGCCCTGAATCACCTCCTCAATCCACCTCCTTTGCTCTTGTTCACAAGCCGTAGAGCGCTGCTGACAGAAATCTAGATATTGGGCCAACTTCATCCACTTCAAGTTTGTTCTTGCATGGTTTATCTCTTCCCGGCAAAATTATTTCTCCACCCTTATTGACACCCATGTCCATTGCCCTCGCCAGTTGTTTCAAACATTTAACTCCCTCCTCAGGCCCCCTGTCCCTCCGCCACCCCCCATCCCTTGCCCCCAATGAGCTGGCCACCTACTTTATTAAGAAAATTGACACTAATCAGGCATGAGCTCCCTAAAATCTCCTTTGCCCTCCTAAGTCCCTCTCGTTCCTGCCCCCTTTTCAACTCTCCCATCTTTCCCAGTAATATCTCTAGAGAAGATATCCTGCCTCCTCTCAAAATCCACCCGCTCCACCTACGCATCCAACCCCATTCTTTCGCACCTGGATTACTGCATCAGCCTCCTCGCTGACCTCCCAGCCTTCAGTCTCTCCCCATTCCAATGCATTCTTCACTCTGCTGCCCGGTTCACTTTTCTACAAAAACATTCAGGACATGTCACCCCCATCCTCAAAAAACTCCAGTGGTTGCCCATCCACCTCTGTATCAAACAAAAACTCCTCACCATTGGCTTTAAAGCACTCCATCACCTTGCCCTCTCCTACCTCACCTCGCCTCTCTCCTTCTACAACACAGCCTGCATACTTCACTCCTCTACTGCTAACCTTCTCACTTTGCCTATCCCGTCTGGACTACTGCACTAGCCTTCTCTCTGATCTCCCATCCTCGTGTCTCTCTCCACTTCAATCCATACTTCATGCTGCGGCCCGGATTATCTTTGTCCAGAAACGCTCTGGACATATTACTCCCCTCCTCAAAAACCTCCAATGGCTACCGATCAATCTGCGCATCAAGCAGAAACTCCTCACCCTGGGCTTCAAGGCTCTCCATCACCTCGCCCCCTCCTACCTCACCTCCCTTCTCTCCTTCTACTGCCCAGCCCGCACCCTCCGCTCCTCCACCACTAATCTCCTCACTGTACCTCGCTCTCGCCTGTCCCGCCATCGACCCCCGGCCCACGTCATCCCCCGGGCCTGGAATGCCCTCCCTCTGCCCATCCGCCAAGCTAGCTCTCTTCCTCCCTTCAAGGCCCTGCTGAGAGCTCACCTCCTCCAGGAGGCCTTCCCAGACTGAGCCCCTTCTTTCCTCTCCCCTCGTCCCCCTCTCCATCCCCCCGTCTTACCTCCTTCCCTTCCCCACAGCACCTGTATATATGTATATATGGTTGTACATATTTATTACTCTATTTATTTATTTATTTATTTTACTTGTACATTTCTATCCTACTTATTTTATTTTGTTGGTATGTTTGGTTCTGTTCTCTGTCTCCCCCTTTTAGACTGTGAGCCCACTGTTGGGTAGGGACTGTCTCTATGTGATGCCAATTTGTACTTCCCAAGCGCTTAGTACAGTGCTCTGCACATAGTAAGCGCTCAATAAATACGATTGATTGATTGATTGATTGATTTGCCTCAATCTCGCCGCCAACCCAAAGTCCATGTCCTGCCTCTGGCCTGGGTCGCCCTCCCTCCTCAAATCTGACAGACAATACTCCTCACCTCTCTCCGCTTCAGAGCCTTATTGAAGGCACATCTCCAAGAGGCCTTCCCGCTAAGCCTCACTTTTCCTCATCTCCCACTCCCTTCTGCATTGCCCTGACTTGTTCCCTTTGTTCTTCCCCCGCTCCCAGCCCCGCAGCGCTTATATACATAGCTGTAATCTTATTTGTATTAATGTGTCTCCCCATCTCTAGACTGTAAGCTCATTGTGGGCAGTGAATGTCACTGTTTATTGCTGTATTGTACTTTCCCAAGAGCTTAGTACTGTGTACACAGTAAGCGCTCATTAAATATGATTGAATGAATGATTGAATGAATGAACCTTATTGAAACACTTGCCCCCTCCCTTTTTCCCCTCCCTAACTGTCATCTTCAGCTGTTTGCTCCCCAATGGCCTCTTCCCCACTGCTTTCAAGCAGGTTTATGTCTCCCCTATCCTAAAAAAAATCCTCCCTTAATCCCACGACTCCGTCTAGTTAGCGCCCCATCTCCCTCCTACCATTCCTCTCCTTGAGCGAGTTGTCTACACCCGCTGTCTCAAGTTCCTCTCCTCCAATTCTCTCCTTGACCCCCTCCAATCTGGCTTCCATCCCCTTCAGTCCACAGAAACCACCCTCTCAGAAGTCACCAATGACCTCTACTCCATCCTAATCCTCCTTGATCTCTCAGCTGTCTTGGATACTGTCGACCACTCCCTTCTCCTGGAAATCCTTGACTCCGCTCTCCCATTCACCCCACACGTTCAATCCGTTACCAAAACCAGCTGGTCTCACCTTCACAACATCACCAAGATCCGCCCTTTCCTCTCCATCCAAACTGCTACCTTGTTGGTTCAATCTCTCATCCTATCCTGACTGGACTACTGCATCGGCCTCCTTTCTGATCTCCCATCCTCCAGTCTCTTCCCACTTCAGTATGTTCTTAACTCTGCTGCCCGGATTATCTTTGTACAGAAACACTCTGGGCATGTCACTCCCCTCCTCAAATATCTCCAGTGGTTGCCTGTTAACCTTCACATGAAGCAAAAACTCCTCACTATCAGCTTCAAAGCTCTCCATCCCCTTACCCCCTGCTACCTCACCTCCCTTCTCTCCTTCTACAGCCCAGCCCGCACACTCCGCTCCTCTGTCACTAACCTTCTCACTGTGCCTCGTTCTCACCTGTCCTGCTGTCGATCTGTGGCCCACGTCCTACCCCTGGCCTGGAATGCCCTCCCTCCACCCATCCACCAAACTAGTTCTCTTCCTCCCTTCA
This sequence comes from Tachyglossus aculeatus, assembly GCF_015852505.1. Classification (NCBI taxonomy): domain Eukaryota; kingdom Metazoa; phylum Chordata; class Mammalia; order Monotremata; family Tachyglossidae; genus Tachyglossus; species Tachyglossus aculeatus. The sequence continues at coordinate 135,679,650 of NC_052101.1, forward strand.
AGGCCCCACTGAGAGCTCACCTCCTCCAGGAGGTCTTCCCAAACTGAGTCCTCTGTTTTCCTCTGCTCCTCCTCCCCTCCCCTTCGCTCCCACTCCCTCCCTCTGCCCTACCCCCTTCCCCTCCCCACAGCACTTGTGTATATTTGTACATAATTATTACTCTATTAATGGTGTGTATATAGCTATAATTCTGTTTATTCTGATGGTATTGACACCTTTCTACTTGTTTTGTTCTCTGTCTCCTCCTTCTAGACTGTGAGCCCGTTGTTGGGTAGGGACTGTCTCTATATGTTGCCGATTTGTACTTTCCAAGCGCTTCGTACAGTGCTTTGCCCACAGTAAGCGCTCAATAAATACGAATGAATGAGTGAATGAAATATTTTCCAATCTCAGCTTCACTGACACTGTCCTCTCCTGGTTCTCATTCATTCATTCAATCGTATTTATTGAACGCTTACTGTGTGCAGAGCACTGTACTAAGTGCTTGGGAAGTACAAGTTGGCAACAAATAGAGACGGTCCCTACCCAACAACGCTGTGGACACTCATTCTCATTCCCAAGCGCTTAGTCCAGTGCTCTGCACACAGTGAGCGCTCAATAAATGCAATTGATGGATTGATTGATTGGAGGCGGGGGCTGGCCGCGGCTCAGAGCCGGGAACGGGGCCTTCCCACCCGCCCTGACCTTGATTTGCTCTTGGGAGGGGTGCTGCACTTCCCCGGGAGAAACAGGTGCTGGCCGTCGGCGGGTTCACCAGAATTTGCCTTCAAAACTGACGTGAGAGTGTGTTTGTGTGTCTGTGTGTGTCTGTCTAGATGGTGAGTCCATTGTTGGGTAGGGTTTGTTTCTGTTGCCAAATTGTTCTTCCCAAGCGCTTAGTACAGTGCTCTGCACCCAGTAAGCGCTCAATAAATACGATTGAATGAATGAATGAATGAATTCTCAGTCACTTTCTCAGGCTCCTCCTCTGCCACCCACCCCCTAATTATGGGTGTCCCTCAAGGTTCAGTTCCAGGTCCCCTTCTATTCTCTATCTCTACACCCTTGGAGAACTCATTTGCTCCCATGGCTTCAACTACCACCTCTGTGCGGATGATTCCCAAATCTACATCTCCAGCCCTGATCATTCGTTCATTCATTCAATCATATTTTTTGAGCACTTACTGTGTGCAAAGCACTGTACTAAGTGCTTGGGAAGTACAAGTTGGCAACATATAGAGACGGTCCCTACCCAACAACGGGCTCACAGTCTAGAGGATCTCTCTCCGTCTCCCTCCCCCCACTTGCATTTCCTCTTTCCTTCAAGACATCTCCTTTTGGATGTCCTCCTATCACCTCAAATTTAACATATCCTAAACAGAACTCCTCACCTTCCCACCTAAACCCTGTCCTTTCTCCCCATCACTCTAGGCGGCATCACCATCCTTCCTGTTTCTCAGACCCGTAACCTCAGCTTTATCCTTGGCTCCCCTTACCCCTCCTCCCTGTCCTCTCTCTCTCTCTCTTTCAACCCACATATTCAATCCATAACTAAATCTTGTTTGTTCGATCTTCACAACATTGCTAAAATCTTCCCTTTTCTTTCCATCCAAACCGTTATCACCGTAGTCCAATCACTTATCCTATCCTGCCTTGATTACTGGATCAGCCTCCTTGCTGACCTCCTAGCCTTCTGTCTCTCCCCACTCCAGTCCATATTTCAGTCTGCTTCCCATATCATTTTTCTGCAAAACGTTCAGGCCGTGTTTCCCCAATCCTCAAGAAACAACAGTGGTTGCCCATCCACCTTCTCATCAAACAGAAACTCCTCACCATTGGTTTTAAAGCACTCGATCACCTTGCCACCTCTCCTACTACAGCCCAGCCCGCACACTTCACTCCTCTAATGCTAACCTTCTCACTGTGCATCGATCTTGTCCACCTTGCTGCCGACCTCTAGCCCACATCCTGCCTCTGTGCTGGAACCCCCTCCTTCATATCTGGCAGACAACAATTACTGGGTTTTTTTTCCCCATCTCTCTCTTTCTCCCCTCCAGCCTTATTGAAGGCATGCCTCCTCCAAGAGGCCTTCCCTGACTAAGCAAGCCCTCTTTTCCTTTTCTTTAACTCCGTTCTGCATTGCCCTGACTTGCTCCTTTTATTCATCCCCACCCCTCCCAGCCCCACAGCACTGATATACATATTTGTAATTTATTTCTTTTAACATCGGAGAAGCAGCGTGGCTCAGTGGAAAGAGCCCGGGCTTTGGAGTCAGAGGTCATGGGTTTGAATCCCAGCTCCACCACTTGTCAGCTGTGTGACTTTGGGCAAGTCACTTAACTTCTCTGCACCTCAGTTACCCCATCTGTAAAATGGGGATTAAGACTGTGAGCCCCCCGTGGGACAACCTGATCACCTTGTAACCTCCCCAGCGCTTAGAACAGTGCTTTGCACATAGTGAGCACTTAATAAATGCTATCATTATTATTATCTGTCTCCCCCTCTAGACTGTAAGCTGATTGTGGGCAGGGAATGTGTTTGTTTTATCATTTTATTGTACTCTCCCAGGTGCTTAGTCCAGTGCTCTGCACACAGTAGGTGCTAATTCATTCATTCATTGTCGTATTTATTGAGTGCAATAAATCGTAATAAGTACGATTGACTGGCAATCAATCAATCGTATTTATTGAGCGCTTACTGTGTGCAGAGCACTGTACTAAGCGCTTGGGAAGTACAAGTTGCCAATGTGCTAGGGTTTTGCAGTATGTCCCTGGGTTGGGTCAGAAACTTATTTCAAAGGATGCTGGCTTTAGTTTTTATGCTTAGTTTAATTCAGGGGAAAAGCAAACTAATTTTCCATTATTTGTTTCAGTTTTGATTTCTCTGTCCTCTGGAATGCCCAATCACAGTGCCAGCATTCAGGTATGGTGACCTTCAGGCTTCTGGCTTTTTGTTGTTGTTGTTGCTGTTGTTGAAATGCATGGCTACAAAGGGTGGGGGTTGTGAAATGTTAATGGGATCAGTGGGAACTGTTTCTGATATGGGTTAAAGTGAGGCTCTTCATGCACACCCTGAGACACAAGAGCCTAGTTCAGTGCTCTGTACACAATCCATGCTCAGTAAATACCATTCTTTGAACTCCGTGCTTTGCGGTGGGAGAGGGGAACCTGGCCCTAGAAAAATCGGTTCATTGTACAAGGTACTTGGTTGAACCGAGGACTCCAGGAAGGCCATGCCAACTTCAGGTGCTCAGCCTCCTAGACCTGGGGATCCCTTGCATCATCATCATCATCAATCGTATTTATTGAGCGCTTACTATGTGCAGAGCACTGTACTAAGCGCTTGGGAAGTACAAATTGGCAGCATATAGAAACAGTCCCTACCCAACAGTGGGCTCACAGTATAAAAGTCTTGCATAAATTGCAAGAAAGGAATGTGGCTTAGTGGAAAGAGCACAGGCTTGGGAGTCAGAGGTTGTGGGTTCTAATCCCAGCTCCGCCACTTGTCAACTGTGTGACTTTGGCCAAGTCACTTCACTTCTTCTGTGCCTCAGTTACCTCATCTGTAAAATGAGGATTAAGACTGTGAGCCCCACGTGGGACAACCTGATTACCTTCTATCTACCCCAGCGCTTAGAACAGTGCTTGGCACATGATAAACGCTTAACAAATACCATCATTGTTATCTTATTATTTATTGATGGATTGGTTGACCTGGATTTTCCATCTAGCAGAACTTCCTGATGTCTAGTGTGATGAGAGAGGCCCTCCCAGCCAACCCCCTCCTGTCTCTTCTCTCTCATTTGCCAGCCCCTTTCTGTAGTATCTTAGTCCTTGGACCAAGGCCCTGGAGGAAGGGCTCCCCTGTTCTCCCGCGGCTTTCAATTGTGAGGGACAGGGATTGGTGTGACCTGCCCCGACGTTCAGTCTGGTGCATGGCACACAGCAACTGCTTAACAAATGCGTCATCATCATCAGGAAGAGTAGTCTTGTCCCTGGCTGACCACTCCCCCATCCCTCCCTCCCAGCCCCTTTTGGGCCTAGAATCCACTTCCTTTAGGCACGGTGAGGCCATCCTGCATGTGCATCCGCCGGGCTGCCCGGCAAAGGCAGTGACATGTCCAACAGTATGCTTGTGGAGGAAAGCGTCGGTTGGGCACGAACTGAAACAAGTGAACGCCTTCTGAACTTCCAGGAGAAGCAGCTTTAAACCGTGGTTGAGCTGTACATTTTGGAAGCTGCTGACAGTCATTGAACTTTTTTTTTTTCAGCTGTGTGTTCAGAAATTAAGGATCTTAATAGAGGACTCTGATCAGAACTGTAAGTTTTAACCATTTTTTTCTTTTGGAAAAGTGTGTTTGTGATGGATACTTTCAAACATGGACTTTCTGTGTCTTACATGAGTTTTGTAGGATCAAATGATGAATGGATTTTAAAAATCAGTTCCCAAATTGAGGCTGAGGAGGCCTGGTGCAGAACACAGTCCATTTGGACCAAAAAGTAAAAAGGTGTGGAGAACAAATCAAATTCAGAGCAATTAGGAAACTCATTGCGACCTCTTTTAAGCATGTCTTGTTTGAGTGATTTCCGTTTTGTAGAATCCTGGAATCAGGAATGGCCTTGTTCCGCCCGCTGCCGGGACGCGGCCCGCCTTTTGGTCGCTAGCTCTCAGGATAGCCGTGGTGGAGGTGGAGAAGGGCCAGAGAAGGGCAAGTGAGATGGCCTGAGGGAAGCGTGGCATGGAGAAGCTTCCTTTTGAGGAAAAATAGAAAGAGTTGCTGGTGGACGGTCAGACAGACCAACTGACTGTCCACTCTGGAGCGGAGTTGCAATTGAAGCATCCCAAATTGTGAAGTTTGGGGACAGGCTCAGTCTGGGGCTGTCCCCTAAGTCCCATGGCACAGGGAACTACTTTCCTACCCAGTGAGTGGTAAACGTGCAACGTCCGTTACCTCAAGACGTTGAACAGGCTGGGAATCTCATAAGGCCCAAGAAGGGCTTGCACCGATGGATCGATGAGGAGCCCAGCTACCTTAGCAAAAGGCAAGCTTAGGGATGTACAGGACAAAGGGCAGATGGGCCATCTAAATCGTTAGGGAGGAGAGAAAACCTCACATGGTTTCTGGCAGCCACCCTGTTGGCAAGTATTGGGCTGGTACTCTGTAGGCCCATTTGTTTCCCTCACTTTCATGTTTGCATGGGCTGCTTATTCCTTTGTGAAATCTGTTCAGCTGAAGAATTCCATTGACTAGTAAACAGACTAAAATATAAAGGCTTGGGAGAATCAGCAATTGACACACACCACCCCCAGGCTGAATGGGTCTTCAGAATTTAGGCCAGCATTCTGCGTGGATCACTGGCTTACTTGAGCGTTATGACTAGTCGTTTTTGGAAATGAGCTCATCTTTAATTCTTTTCCATAGTGAAGTACTTGGGATTGCTAGCAATGTCCAAGATCCTGAAAACTCACCCCAAGTCAGTTCAGTCCCACAAGGATCTCATTCTACAGTGTCTGGATGACAAAGATGAATCTATACGGCTTCGAGCTTTAGATCTTTTATATGGAATGGTACGTATGTATGTCACTTGGCCTTCTATGCCGTGTTTATGTCATTGCACAGCGTGGAGCGGTGACGCGGTTTCGGCTCACTGTGCCCACTCCTGGGAAGGCTTTTTCTCTCTGTGGTCCTGTAGTTAGTGCTTTTGAAGTGTCAGTTCCACCTCTGACTCCCGGAGATGAAGAATGTTGGGGGCTGTCGGCCATCTTACGGACCGCATGGACAGCATCATTGAGAATGCCACCTAAGCCCTTTAGCAACTCCAGGGTTCCCATTTAACATCCCCCTCATTTCAAGGCGCATTGCATTAAATGGGACTGCTCTTGAATGCAGGACTCCCTTTACTGGGGGTGATGAACCAGCCCCTTGCCAAAAGAAAAATATGGGAGCTGATCACTAGCCACAGTGCATTCAGTGCACCAATCAGTGTGCCATTGGGCCCCAAGGTAAGGTGCCAAAGTCAACACTGCCCCTGTCCCATAGGAAGAGCACCATTCAGGTGGCAACTCGACTCATACTCTTGTGGAGGCGATTTGGCTTTTCTCGTGGAAGCCCCTCAGCTCTTGAGATGCACCTGAGGCGTGGTGATCAGAAGGAGCATACCGTCAGCCCTGTGTCCATTCCAGCCCCTCTGACTGGCAGTTTTCTGGGGACACAGCAGATCTGGAGGGACGACTGATGTATAAGACGGCTGTCCTTGTCCCTTATCTCTTGCCTGCCACTTCTTTCATATGCACACGTCAGGCGCACACACGCAAGCACGGCGTGGACACCTTTGGATCCAGACAGGCTTCCGCTCAGACCTCTCCAGCCAGCTTTCAATACCTTTCTGTTGGTCGCTGAGGCTGCCACTGCCCCCGAAGGATCTTTAATTTTAAATGGGCAGATCCAGCCTGAAGTGCTGCAAACTTCTTTCATGTCATCCCAAGCGCCTTGTGGGACTAGCCGAGGTGACTAGAGGCTTGAATTTTCTTGCCCCCATTTCATTCAAAACTTCCCCCGTTTCCCAGGAGGCGGAACATTGTAGCTCGCTGTTTTCAGTAACGTTCCTTTCGTCGAGCTCCCCGGCGTGACACCTGAGGCGGCTAGCAGAGGCGGCCTGGCCATTCACTGGTTTTCCTACTTTAAAACAGGTGTCAAAGAAGAACCTGATGGAGATTGTGAAAAAGCTGATGGTCCACGTGGACAAAGCTGAAGGGACAACATACCGCGATGAGCTTCTGACGAAAATCATAGATATATGTAGCCAGTCCAACTACCAGTACATCACCAACTTTGAATGGTCAGGTGGCTTCTAAATTAGTTTTGTTCGTATTGAAAAGTGAATGGTTCTGGGTGGGGAGTCCGGGTGGGTCCAGGGCGCAGGTCATTTCACCGTCGGCGATCCTCTACCTCTTCTATAGGTACATAAGCATTCTGGTGGAACTGACCCGGTTAGAGGGAACACGGCACGGCCACCTGATTGCAGCTCAGATGCTGGACGTCGCGATCCGAGTTAAGGCTATTCGTAAATTTGCGGTTTCCCAGATGGCTATGCTTCTAGACAATGCTCACTTGATAGCCAGCAACACCCAGCGAAATGGAATCTGCGAGGTGCTTTATGCTGCAGCTTGGATCTGTGGAGAATTCTCTGAGTAAGTGGTGGGGGGAAAAATCAGCTGCCTTGTCTGAGAGAGGTCAATGGGCTTTTTACAGATTGAGGCCAGTCGGGGATGATGGCTTCACCGTCTCCCGCCCATTACGAGGGCTTGGGTTGGGCCTGGAGCCCTAACTGAGTAGCTTTACTTGGCTTCCCTGGCTTGGAAGTGGGTCCCAGTCAAAGGGAGTTTCCACTGGGTTCTTTCTCACATTCCCTGGAATCAGCATCGCCAACAGTGAACGCTCCCCGTGGGCCGAGCACTCTGTTAGAGAGTTGTTCTTCGCGTTTTTAGAAGACGCCGCTGACTGTAAGATTTGGCCAGGGCCGGACAGGGCAGTGTGGGACCCGCAGCCCCCCCACGTGCACACGCCCCTGCCCTCTGTCCCCACGGTGTCGTGTTTGAGGGTTGCTTCAGCTGGTGCTTTCTTTACTTTTGCCTCCTCGCCTCATGGTTCTGGACCAACATCTGTTCAGAGAGCTGCCTCCTGCTCATTTGCCAAACATCATACTGCTCTGTCATCCGCTGTTGTCAGCAGCGCTTGACACATATGAAAGCGCTTAACAAACACCATTTAAAAAAAGAAGGTGTCTAGGCGATGCAGTAGGGAAGGGGAAAAAGAGGAAGGCAAAGGTACTGGGCCCTATGCTGCTCCTTCCTTTCCAGCGCTGCCGCTTTGAGGTCCTTGGGTGTGGGAAGCTTTAGGGAGAAGCCGGGGAGGGCGGTGCTTTGGGACTGTCCCATGCTGGGCATCCCAGGGGGCCGGCGTACCTAAAGAGCAGTCTGGTTCCCTTCACTCTGGCCCTGAACTCCCAGCACCCTGGGTGGCCGGGGGATTCATTCATTCAGTCGTATTCATTGAGCGCTTACTGTGTGCAAAGCACTGTACTAAGCGCGCATTGTAAGTGCTTAACAAATACCATTTAAAAAAAAAAAGGCAGCTCTTGGTTGGATTGCTGGGCCAGACTGGAGGCTAAGTTTCCCCCTGGGAACTAGACCCATGACAGCAAATCATTACCTTCCCCAAAGGGGAGCCCTCTAATTGGGTGGTGGCAGGGTCACAGCACGTGGTTCCTGGAGGGGTGAGGAAGAAATGCCACAGGGTGGGTGGCGGGGGGAAGGATGGGACGATTCTTACCTTCAAGCTAAACCCAGCAGTTATTTGGTTCACGTATTTGTCTTGTAGTTCCCAAGAGCACAGTACAGTGCAAGGCACCCGATGGGTGCTCAGTCCTGCTGCTGCTGCTACAACGGCATGTGTTCTTGTTCTTTTAAACCCATTGGCCAAGATTCTTCTGGGTGGGGCGTTGGCGCTCATCCTCCTAGTTCACCCCCACCTCACCCTTTCACCCCAACAACAGATGGATACCACACAGGCAAAGAAGGAAATGGGTGGATGGCCAGAGTCTCTTATGGGAGGATGGTGCCGCATGCATGTCTTCTCCCCCAGCCTCCCACCTGATTCCACCTGTTGCATTGGAAATATTCATCTTTGCATTTTTCAGAAATGCATTACACTCAGTTCTGTAGCACAAAGTTACGTTTTAGAAGGGGTGTGCCAAGGGAACATTCTTCTAAAGGCACAGGCCTGTCTTGGTAAAAAGGAAGAAATGATAATCCCTACCCTTGTGCGTTCCAGGAGAGCTGAGTGCACTAATTTGTGGCCTTTTGTTCCATGTGATATGTGTGTGTGTCTGTGTGTGTTTCCTCTATGGCTTGTTAGTTGATTTCCTCTAAATCATCATCATCATCAATCATATTTATTGAGCGCTTACTATGTGCAGAGCACTGTACTAAGCGCTTGGGAAGTACAAATTGGCAACATAGACGGTCCCTACCCAACAGTGGGCTCACAGTCTAAAAGGGGGAGACAGAGAACAAAACCAAACATACTAACAAAATAAAATGCCAAACAATCAGTAGTATTTAAGAATAGTAATAATAATAATTATAATTATGGTATTTGTTAAGCGCTTACTATCTGCCAAGCACTGTTCTGAGCGCTTGGGTAGATACAAGGTAATCGGGTTGTCACCCATGGGGTTCACAGTCTTAATCTCCATTTTACAGATAGGGTAACTGAGGCAAAGAGAAGTGAAGTTACTTGCCCACGGTCACACAGCAGGCCAGTGGTGGAGCCGGGATTAGAATCCATGTCCTCTGACTCCCAAGCCTGTGCTCTTTACACTAAGCCATGTTGCTTATTGAGTGCTGACTGCACAGAGCATTCATTCATTCATTCAGTTGTATTTATTGAGCGCTTACTGTGTGCAGAGCACTGTACTAAGCACTTGGGAAGTACAAGTTGGCAACATATAGAGACGGTCCCTACCCAACAATGGGCTTACAGTCTAGAAGGGGGAGACAGACAACAAAACATGTTAACAAAATAAAATAAATAGAATAGTAAATATGTACAAGTAAAATAAATAAAGTAATAAATCTGTGCAAACATATATACAGGTGCTGTGGGAAGGGGAAGGAGGTAGGGCTGGGGGGATGAGGAGGGGGAGAGGAAGGAGGGGCTCAGTCTGGGAAGGCTTCCTGGAGGAGGTGAGCTCTCAGTCGGGCCTTGAAGGGAGGAAGAGAGCTAGCTTGGCGAATGTGCAGAGGGAGGGCATTCCAGGCCTGGGGGAGGACGTGGGCCGGGGGTCGATGGCGGGACAGGCGAGAACGAGGTACGGGGAGGAGATTAGCGGCAGAGGAGTGGATAGTGTGGGCTGGGCTGTAGAAGGAAAGAAGGGAGGTGAGGTAGGAGGGGGCGAGGTGATGGACAGCCTTGAAGCCAAGAGTGAGGAGTTTTTGCCTGATGCGTAGGTTGACTGGTAGCCACTGGAGATTTTTGAGGAGGGGAGTAACATGCCCAGAACGTTTCTGCACAAATATGATCCGGGCAGCAGCATGAAGTATAGATTGAAGTGTGGAGAGACAGGAGGATGGGAGATCAGAGAGGAGGCTGATGCAGTAATCCAGTCGGGATAGGATGAGAGATTGAACCAGCAGGGTTGCGGTTTGGATGGAGAGGAAAGGGCGGATCTTGGCGATGTTCCGGAGGTGAGACTGGCAGTTTTTGGTGACGGATCGGATGTGAGGGGTGAATGAGAGAGTGGAGTCGAGGATGACACCAAGGTTGCGGGCTTGTGAGACGGGAAGGTTGGTAGTGCCATCTACAGTGATGGGAAAGTCAGGGAGAGGGCAGGGTTTGGGAGGGAAGATAAGGAGTTCAGTCTTGGACATATAAGAGCAGTGTACTAAACTCTTGGGAGAGTACAGTATAACAGAATTAGCAGACACTTTCCCTGCCCATAACGAGCTTACGGTTTAGAAGTAGCGTGGTTCAAATGGAAAGAGCACAGGCTTGGGAGTCAGAGGTCGTGGGTTCTAATCCTGACTCCACCACTTATCAGCTGTGTGACTTTGGGCAAGTAACTTAACTTCTCTGTGCCTCAGTTACCTCGTCTGGAAAATTGGGATTAAGACTGTGAGCCCCATGTGGGACAATCTGATTACCTTGTATCTCCCCCAGGGCTTAGATCAGTGCTTGGCACATAGTAAGCACTTAAAAAATACCAAAATTATGATTATTATTATTAGAGCGGGAGACAGACTTGAATATGAATAAATAATGTATAACGTGTGCTTTAAAGATACGTACAAAAATGCTGTGGGATTGCGTGTGGGGAGAATTTCAGATATCCAAATGTCTCAGATCCAAGTGCATAGACGACGCAGAAGGGAGAGCGAGGCAGAGAAAAAGTGCGTAATCGTAATCGGGGAAGGCCTCTTGGAGAGGATGTGATTTTAACAATGCTTTGAAGGTGTCAAGAGGGGTGGTCTGGTGTATACAGAGCGGGAGGGAGTTCCAGGCTAGGGGGAGGATGTGGGAAAGGGGTCGGCAGCGAGATCAATGAGATCGGGGCACAGTGAGCAGGCTGGAGCTAGAGGAGCGGCGTGTGTGGGCTGGGTTGGAGTAGGAGATCGGTGAGGTAGGAGGGGGCGAACCGATTGAGGGCTCTAAAGCCGACGATGAGGAGTTTCTGTTTGATGTAGAGGTGGATGGGCAGCCATTGGAGGTTCTTGAGATTATGAGAAGCAGCGTGCCTTAGTGGATAGAGCACCGGCTTGGGAGTCAGAAGGACCTGGGTTCTAATCTGGGCTCTGCCATCTTTCATTCAATCATATTATTGAGCGCTTACTGTGTGCAGAGGACTGTACTAAGCTCTTGAAGTACTAAGTGCCATCTGTCTGCTGCATGACCTTGGGCAAGTCACTTTACTTCTCTGGGCCTCAGTTACCTCATCTGTAAAATGGGGATTCAGAGTGTGAGCCCCGTGTGGGATAGGGACTTTGTCCAACCTGATTAACTTGTATCTACCTCAGCGCTTAGAACAGTGCTTGACGCATAGTAAGTGCTTATCAAGTACAATCATTTTTTATTTTCTCTTGAGGAGTGGGAAGACCTGGACTGAATGGTTTTGTTGAGAAATGATCCGGGCAGAAGAGTGAATTGTGGGCTAGAGTTGGGAGAGACAGGAGGCCGGGAGGTCAGCGAGGAGGCAGATGCAGTAGTTAAGGTGGGATAGGATACATGCTTGGATCGGCATGGTAGTGATTTGGATGGAGAGGAGAGGGCGGATTTTAGCAGTGTTGTGAAGGTAGAGCCGACAGGGTTGACAGATTGAATACGTGGGTGGAATGAGAAAGATGAGTGGAGGACAAAGCCGAGGTTACAGACTTGTGAGACGGAGTATGGTGGTGTTGTCTACAGTGATGGAAAAGAGTAACGTGTCTTGTTAATCTTCCTGAATTTGAGGTACCGGTTTTGGTCTGATGCCATCTGTTATCTTTCAGACACCTTCAGGAAGCCAATCAAACCCTAGAAGCCATGCTGAGACCCAAAGTGACCACTTTACCGGGACACATCCAGGCCGTTTATGTCCAGAACGTTGTGAAGCTGTATGCATCCATCCTGCTGCAGAAAGAACAAGCTGAGGAGAAGGAGGCAGCCCTGGAGATCACTCAGCTAATGATTGAACGATTGCCTCAATTCGTGCAGAGCGCAGACCTTGAAGTTCAAGAGAGGGTATTGGAATTCAACTATCTTTGATTGGTTTCAGTAGGGGACCGGTTGACTCTAACCCTGATTTGGGTCTGATTTTCTGAGTGTTTGTTGGCAATTCAGCTAGCTTTCTGAAATGAAACCTTATATGTTCAAGAGCTGCAAGCATGGAGAAGAAAATCTTTTTTAGCAGAAAACATTGGTTGAAACTCTGTGTCACTGTTGTCTATATCCCCCCCCCCCCCCCCGCCGTGCCCCCTTCCCTCCCATATCACCTTATTCCCCAAAATTGTGACAACAAATTAGTTGCTTTTGAAGCAGTACCTCTTGAACTGCTTGAGACAGTTTGAGTTAGGATGGTCAATTAAGAATGGAGTTCTCTGCCAGCTATTGCTCCTATACCTTTAAACAAGTCATGTTATCTTTCTGGCCTCATCCTCCTGCAGTGGGAAACACCCTTATTGTATTTAACTGTTTGAAACGATCTAGAGAAGGTCTGTGCTTTGATTGAATTTGACAGAAGAGTCTGGGCCTTTGCCCCTGATGTTTAATCCACATTCCCTCGTATTGGTATTGACAACAATAGTAAAGCACTGCACCTATTGTACACGTACTGTGTGCAGGGCACTGTACTGAGCACTGGGGAAAGGTACGAGGTTAATAATGCAGACACCATCCTTGAGCCGTAAGAGGCTCACAGCCTCTGAGGGCTCTGTGTGTGGGTGTGTGTATGGGGGCCGGGGAAGGTTTGGAGGATGTATTAGGCGAAGAGAGCAACAACACAGGGAAGAAATAACCTTATCAGTAAAATTGGGGAAAAAAAAACCAAGCCCCACAAGCAGGAAATAAGAATCGCTGAAGTACATTGATGCTAAAAGAAGTTTTCAGCCTGCTCCTTGTTCTGGCCAGGCTGACCCTTGTCCAATAGTTTCAACTTTCTGCCCGTCGTACTCTAAGCTTCAAAATCCAATTCTGTAGCATATTCATTACAGGAGGGTGATTCAGAATTGATTTGGCTTTATTAAATTCTTGTTAGATTTTTCCTCATAGCTGCAAATCTTCTTCCCTCTCTCTTTAGGAAGAGAACTATAAAGATATCTTCTCCAAAGGTGGGTAAGGGACATGCCAGATGATCACTCTGGTAGCCGCTCCTGGATATCCTCTGGACTCGTCCTCGTAATGCTTGAGGGGCTGCCTCCCTAGCTAGCGGGCAGCCTGATCCAAGAGTCAGGCTCTGCTCCTCCTCCCATGGGCCTAGGGAGGCGGGGCCCCTCTCCCCTCCAGTTTCCCTCCTGGCGCCTGGCCGTGATGACCTCAGAGACTCACCTCAGGTAAGCTGACGCTGGTGGAGGGTGCCTAGCCCTCCCCTTCCCCCCTCCCCCGCCGACAGAACTATAGGGTTCCCAGGCCCCAAAAGCCTGCCGGGCTCCACTACCGTACTCCTGCGTTAGTGCCCCCCTCCTCCATTTTATTCCCTCCGGCGAACTGAAGAAGGGGGTGGGGGGGAATGGGGATGCAGGAGCCCCACCCCAAAGCCCATCGGCCTAGGGGAGTTCCCTCGAAGCCTGCTGGACCCAGCCAGGCCCAGCCCTGTGCCCTCTCTACCCAAGAACCCACCTCGGACTCTGGATTTCACTTCCAGGGCCCTGGCTTGGTGCCTCCCTTCCCCCCACCCCAGGTGGGTGGCCCCAGGCCCTGACTCAGGCCCCCAGAGTCCACTGGCTGGCACCTCGGCCCAATCCGTCCCTGTTGTGGGAGCGCTCTGGGGTTAGGGGACGGTTCCCGGTCCCTCTTCCCCAGAACTCCCTCCCCCTGCCCCCTACTATCCTGGATGTGACAAGGCCCAGAGGTGCCCCCGGCCCCTCGCTTCAGGCTGCGTCCAAGGAACCGCAGTTCTGTCCAACCAGGAGCCCCTTTCCTGTCTTTCTGAGCTGCCCCGGGAAACCCCCCCCCAAACGGACTAGAGCGAGGGGCCGGGGGAGAGTTGAAAGACTGGTTGCCAGCTATTCCAGCAGCAGGTCCTCTCCGATCACTGACACGTGCACATCTAGGAGTGTCTCACCCCCTCAACCCCACCTCCAAATGCATCAATGCGAGGTCATAGAGCGTTGGCCCCGACGGCCGGAAGCGAGTCTGGTTGGGTGCGGACAGATGGCCAGCCCGCGGTGCTCTGGTTCAACCAGCGGGCCGCCCCCGGCCTGGGTCCCTCGGCTTGAGGTGGAATGGGCCAGTGGATGATGGAGCTCGGCCTTCCGCCTCCTGGTTTCCAGCGGGGGGAAGTGGCTGGCGGACCAAGAAGCGGAAGCGATTTTCTCTTTGTTGCCAAGCGCAGAACATTGATCCATCCTGTCGTCCTGTCCTTTCGCCCCCGGAATACTTTCCGTACTTGGATTTAGGGCGGCCTCACAGTGGCCTCCATCCCAGCATGCTGATGCCTTCTGTGTTCCTCCTCAGAGTGGGGTGTTGGGATGTGTACCCTCCACTCCCCCTGACGACCTGGTTTGGGGCAGGTTTGTTGAAGCCTAACCCGCCAATCAAGATGCCGCCTCCTCCTCCTCCGCTTTGGGACACTTTAATGTTATTCTCGCCCAGTTGACCAGGCAGCAGCAGCAACAGCAGCAGCAGGAGTCATCTTGGTATTTTTCAGATGCTTCCCGGGCACAACCTGGCAGGCTAAACGCTTGGGAAGGTACAACAGAATGAAGAGACAAGGTCCCTACCCCCAAGGAGCCTACACTGTAATTGAGGAGGCCGACAGAAGAATATTTACAAAGAAAAGGAGACCAAAGCCCCCTTTGAGCCTCAACGTAGCCATAGCTATAGCCTTCCATTTGTCACCTGGAGGGCTCTGTTCCTTGTGGCTATCATTTCCCCTGGACGTGGGAGCGACCCCCCAGGCTGGTGACCGACTGCCCCCGTACCAGGCCCTTCGAGGGTAAAGTATTCCGGCCTCTCTTCCAGAGATGGTTTCCAGCTTTCCCGGCAACCGGGAGATCACTTGGCCAACCGCCTTCTGAATTGGAACATCCCCGGGAGAGGCCGCCCGCCTCACCCTTGATTGCCCTAGACGGACAGATTGCATTTAGGACCGAGACTTGGCTCCTCTTCTCCTGGGATCTGGCCTTCACAGGGAGGGCCACCTCAAGGCGAATGCAGGCGAGATGCCTCGTCGACTGCACTCAAGTCTGGGGTGAAAGACTCCGCCTCAGCCCACCCCATCAGGAGTTGGGCAGCCACCATGGCAAAGTCCCCAGAGCAGAAATATGCTGCGCAGCCACCCCGCCTCTGCCTCCACCATCAGTCTGCCGCTGTCGTTGCCTACGGCCTCTGGGAGAGAGTGGTCTGGTTTGGGAGCTCCACCCCACAGCACCCTCTCCGGGAACCTCCACCCCAGGCCCTCTCGGGGCCGGCTCTGTGATCTGCTGGAACCGTCATCTGCCGTGTCCTTTACATCACCGTTGGAGAAGCAAGGGTTGCTTATCGTAACCCAAGTTTTCCAAAGGTGTGGAGGCACACCAGATGAGCCCGCGTTCGCACAGACACACAGACACACCTCCTCCCCTCTCAAGGGCAGTCATTTTTTCTCCATTTTCTCATGCTCTCTTCAGCAGGGTTCTGGATCTGATGGCAGGGGGAGGGGAGAGGGGCCCTGACTCTCTAGTGAACAGGGCCAAACCCGCTAGCCAGGGAGGCAGCCCCTCAAGCTTTTGGAGGACGAGTCCAGGGGTATCCGGGAGCAGCAACCAGAGTGATCATGTGGTGGGTCTCCTCACCTTTGGAGAAGTCCAGTTGCCATAAGTAACCCTTGCTTCTAGGTCTCGTATGAGCATAGCTCATTCGTCGTCGTCATCGTTGGTGTTTTTTGAGCGCTTACTGTGTGTAGAGCACTGTACTAAGCACTTGGGGGAGTGCAATGCACTTGACTTGGCAGACACATTCCTTGCCCACAGTGAGCTCACACGTGAACTACTTGTTAAAGTGTTTTGTTTACCGCTCTTAGATGAAAAACACGTAAGCACGTTGTACACTTCAAGTGGTCTCTCTACATGTGCTGCCTTCACCTGCTTTTTTCTGTGTGATTCTTTCCAGTTGCCTTTGGTTTTGAGGAGGTAGGAAGGCTACACTGCCCAGCCTTTCCTAAAGTTCTTGAGAAGTGTTTATTGGGGGCCCCTCCTGGTTGCACTGGCTCTGGGGAGCGTGCCCATAATGGGGGAGGCAAGCGGACCAAAATGACGTGCAGAGAGAATAGAGTATGGGAAAGTGACGGAATGGAGCCCGGTGCGTGATACAGCCCGACATGCTAACATGTTCTGTTGTATTGGACTCTCCCAGGTGCTTAGTCCAGTGCTCTCTGCACATATTAAGCACTCAATAAATAGCATCGACTGAAGCATTACCCTGGGAAAAATGCAGGGATTAGACCTGCTAAATGGGTTACAGTTTGGGGTAGAGTGTCTGTGTTTTCTGCTTGCTTCTAAATGTCAAATGGAAGGTTGGTGCCAGTCCTTGATGAATTTTAAGATCTCGAGTGTTAACCAGCTACCCCACCTCCAGAACCAATCTGTTTGGCTTTGAAAGTCAGAGGATAAATAATAAGGCCCGCTCCTTTGGTTTTGACCGACCATTGCGGTTGAAGTGTTCTGGTCACTTTTACCGCCTGCCCAGTTTTATCACAACCCTCTGTAGGGCCTACAATGGATTGCAGCCAAACTTTTTTCACTCAGTCAGTCTGTGAATGAAAGTGGATAAATGAAGTTGATCAGAAGAGGAGGTGGGAGTCCCATTTCAGAAGCACCGTGCGGTTAATTGGGGGCTCATTCAATTTCACTTTTCTGTCCACTATGCCCATAAACTTCCTCCCAAATTAACTCAGCTTCGGGCGGGGGCCAAAAGGGGAACAACATGTAGTGTAAGCTTTCTTAACTGGCATGCTGAGGAATGGAAGAGTCAAGCGCTTAACACAGTGCTCCACTCGCAGTAAGCGCTCAGTAAATACCATTGTTGGCAGCTGGACCTCGGGCTGTTTGCTGTTCAGACCAAGAAGTAACCTTGAGGGAAGCTGTTGTTAGAGGGAGAGGACTGTTAGCTGACTGTTGGCTAAATGAAGCAACCAATTCCCCCTTCCCCCACCTCCCCACACCCCCTGGGCCGGGCAGCCCTGCTGTGGCACTGAGAGCATCTGCTGGCAACTCCCAACCCAAGAAGCCTAGAGAGGATTCATTCTTTCTTGCCTGTTGGTGGGAGCTGAAACTAGTAGTCTGAGGAGAGCCGTGGTCCAGCGGGTCGGGGCGGGGGCTCCTGAGTGGAGAGCCAGGTTCAGTTGGGAGATCGGGGGGAGCGACAGGCGCCAGCCAGGGAGGCCTGGCTCGAGAGAGCCGTTAAGGGAAAAAGCCTTAAATCTCTCAGTGTTGAGTTTATGCCAAAGCCCTTAGGGAGAGCTGCACGTCCTCTGGCAGGGAGGATTCAAACATCACTAATCTGCTGCTTAGTAGAATCAGTCCAGCACTTAGAACAGTGCTTGGCACATAGCGCTTAACAAATACCATCTTCATCATCATTTATTGAGTGTTTACTGTGTGCAGAACATTGTACTAAGTGCTTGGGAATGTACAATGCCCACAATGAGTTTACAGTCTAGAAGGGGAGACAGACATTAATATAAATGAATTGTGAATATGTACATTAGTGCTGTGGGAACTTTCTTTTTGATAAATGTCATGTCCATTCCCCCCCTTCCCCTCCCAACTTGAGGGCTTGGGATGGTTGTTTTTTGGTGGGAGAGGGGTTCGGATTGCTGGTACTTATCTTCCATTCATGGGAAGACAACTCTTTTGTGGCATCGGAGGAGGTAGGAGGGAAAAAGGAAAAGCTTCTTTGTTCATTTTTTCTCAGAACCGTTTAATGATGTAGTGGGAGCGTCAGCAGAATGGGGAGGGACCCGGTAGAATGAGGAAAGGAGGTCTAGGTTCACTGAGGTCTAGACCCTCCTTCACCCTGTAATGGAGGTGACTTTTTTGACCACAGGACCACCTGAATCCTACTAATGTATTATGTCCTCAGGCCAGGCTGTCTTGAATGAACTGGATAGTGTTTTCAAGAGGACAAGTGGCAGGCTTCTATCCTTGGAATTAGTTGAGAGCGCATATAGCATATGAG
Organism: Tachyglossus aculeatus; assembly: GCF_015852505.1. NCBI lineage: Eukaryota > Metazoa > Chordata > Mammalia > Monotremata > Tachyglossidae > Tachyglossus > Tachyglossus aculeatus. The sequence continues at coordinate 135,698,038 of NC_052101.1, forward strand.
GAAATGGGTTTAAATGAAAGCAAAAGAGATTTGGGTTGGGTTGAAGGAGAACCACTTGACATTCAGGGGAAGTCCAGGGAGCTGCAGAGTTTCCGTTCTGATTCATTTTTTGAAAAGAACCTGAGTTTTGGATAGTTGAGTCATTATTCACCTGCCCCTCGACATTTCCCTGCTTCGTCCGGGACATTTTCCAGTCTGCTGGTTAGTAAATTCTCTCCCAACCTGGAATCCCGGCAAGGGGCTCAGTGGTCATTAAGGACTTGATTCGCAGCTCCCGGTAGAGGGGAAATGCCACCTTTATGAGCTGTGAAATGGGCCTCTGCTGCCTCTGAGTGACCGATTAAGCACTGCATTTGGTTGCACACGTTTTTGCGGCTTTCCAATTTGGCCAGCGGATGACGGATGGTTCCGTGGTGTGAACCGAGCGCTTACCCTGTGCTCGGCACTGTACTAAGCACTTGGGGTGGTATGATAGAATCAGGACGCTTGTTCTCTCTTCAAAGGGGACTTGTAGTCTAATGGAGGAGGCAGGCATTACAGTGAATTACAGATGTAGCACTGTAAGAAGCTGAGAGTGCGTAGGATTTGAGGTGCTAGTGGGAAGGATATGACCGGGGACAGGGTGGTGAAGTTTCAGAAGGGCATCGGAGAGCTGGGGACTGGCGGACGCCATAGTTGTTAGCCTTTTTTGTAATGGGTATCTTATTCTGTGTGTCACCCCCTGCCCCCCTCCCCCAGGCATCTTGCATCCTCCAGTTGATCAAATATGTTCAGAAGCTACAACTGAAGGAAGTTCACGTTGCAGAAGAAGTGATAGCCCTGTTTGCCGGTGAACTGAACCCTGTAGCTCCCAAAGCCCAGAAGAAAGTTCCTGTTCCAGAAGGGTAAGCTTTTTGTCACTGCACACACGAGGAGATGGTTGGGTGCCAGTATGGCGGGGGCAACTCAACTCCACAGCAACCTGCCATGATCTCTAAGGAGGACTGGAGAAGTGGATGGGGCAGGGGAGGATATCCGAGCCTCAGGGTTTTTTTGCCTTTGGCCCCAGTGTCGGTTTTCCAGCCGTAGAAGAGTAACCCAGGGAGCATTTTCCCCACCTGACCCCTAGGCACCTTATATATCGTAAACTTGATTTTGACACACACACCTTCTACAGACTCGAGCCATAATGGGAGTGGAGCCGCTTGAATTGTGTTTCTTAACTGTGGTCACTCTCGTTCAGCTTGGATCTTGATGCTTGGATCAACGAACCCCCTTCAGATAGCGATTCGGAGGACGAAAAACCCAAAACGATTTTCCACGATGAGGATCCGAGGCACTCTAAGCATCGACAGCCGGAGATTGATGAAGAGGAGCTAGCCAGGGTAAGCCAGGCTCCAGATTTGGTCGACGGGCTTCGGGCAGCGAGCTTTTCCTTTGTAGAACCTGCATCACACCTGACCTGGGAGGAGCTTGATCTGTCGTCTTCCTCTTCTTCCTCCTCCTCCTCACAATTATTCATGATAAGAAGAAGAAGAATAGTGATGATATTTGTTAAGCACTTATGCTGCGCCAAGCATTGGACTGAGCACTGGGTTAGATCCAGGCTAATCAGATCACAGTCCCTGTCCCGCATGGGACTCCCAGTCCAAGGGGAAGAGTATTCGGTGTCTGCTGTAATTACTTATGCCAGAGTAAGCGAGCTGGCGCTGGCCGAGGAGGGACTCGGGGGTGATGGTGGGGGGCCTGGGTGGGAAAGTGAAGACCCATAGTTTGGGAGTGCGGGGTACTTCCTGACAAGCCTCAGGGGGTACATTTCCTACAGTTGGTCACAAGGTTTGTCTCCATTTGCCAGTGCAAGGTTCAGTTTGGATTCCTAATGCCTGGTGGGGCCCGGCATTGAATTCTGCTGACTTGGCTCTGGAGGCTGAGTGAGGATTTTGAATTCTTAAGTGGTCAGTAAATTGTTCCCTGTTCACTCAGCCCAGCTTCTTCAAAGCCCACCTTTGAAGTGATTTATGGCACCCTCTCAAAATGCATCCTGATGAGATTGTGAGTCCTGGTCTCCCCTTTTGCCCTCCAGTCCCCACCTGAAACTTTCTTCCCTTTCAAGTCCTCCAGATCACAACCCTCTCCATCTTCCAAACCGCAGTAAGCTCCACCTTCCCAGGTTGTGAGCACCCAGCGGCTGCCCTTAGCACTTAGGTTTCAACAGCTCAGCACTTACACACGTTCTAGACCTTTTTAAGAGAAGCAGCATGACGTAGTGGCTAGAGCATGGGCTGGGAGTCAGAAGGTTATGGGTACTAATCCCTTCTCCGCCACTTGTCTGCTGTGTGACCGTGGGCAAGTCTCCTCACTTCCCTGTGCCTCAGTTACCAGATCTGTAAAATGGGGATTGAGACTGGGAGCCCCATGCGGGAGAGCGACTGTGTCCAACCCAATTTGCTTGTACCCACCCCAGTGCTTAGTACAGTTCCTGGCACAAAGTTGGCAAATACCACAATTATTATGATTATTATTACCTGCCTGTCTTCCCTCTTAAGGGGATAAGTTCCTTGAGGGCAGGGATTGGGTCTACTAACTCTCTCTACTCTCCCGAGGGCTTGGTCTGGTGCTGTGTACGCAGTAATAATGATAATTGTATTAAGCGCTGACTGTGTGCCAGGCACTGTACTAAGTGCTGCAGGAGATACAAGCTAATCGGATTGGACACAGCCCATGTCCCACATGGGAGTCACAGTCTTAATACCCATCTTACAGATGAGGTAACTGAGACACCGAGAATATAATTGACTTACTTGTCTGCTGGGTGACCTTGGGCAAGTGGTGGAGCCGCGATGAGAACCCAGGTTCTTCTGATTCCCTGGCCCATACTCTATCCACTAGGCCAAGGACTAGAAGCTCCTTGGTGGCGGAGATCGGGTCTACTGTACTCTGTTGTACCCTCCTGATGCTTTATGCCCAGTAGGCACCCAGATGACATGATTGGTTGACCATTGGAAAATACTTAAGGCTGTGTTGAATACTTATTAAGGTAGAGCAGATTCTCCTAGTCCCTCTTCACCCTCCAAAATGATGTTTCACACTTGAGCCATGTCACTTTCTAAGTCATTTTTCTACAGAAGTGTTAAGGCCATGTTTCCCCACTCTTCAAGAACCTCCAGTGGTTGCCCATCCACCTCCGCATCAAACAGAAACTCCTTACCATCGGCTTTAAAGCACTCAGTCACCTCGCGCCCTCCTATCTCACCTCGCTACTCTCCTACTACAACCCAGCCTGCACACTTCACTCCTCTAATGCTAACCTACTCTATCTTGCCACCACCCTCTTGCCCACATCCTGCCTGTGGCCTGGAACGCACTCCCTCTTTATATCTGACAGACAATTACTCTCTCCCCCTTCAAAACCTTATTTGAAGGCATATCTCCTCCAAGAGGGCTTCCCTGACTAAGCCCTCTTTTCCTTTTCTTCAGCTCCCTCTGTGTCACCCTGACTTGCTCCTTTCATTCATCCTCCCTCCCAGCCCCACAGCCCTTATGTACATATATGTAATTTTATTTAAAAAAAAAATATTTCTGTTGTCTGTCTCCCCCTCTAGACCGTAAGTCTGTGAGCAGGCATTGTTTCTGTTGTGTTGTTATTATGTACTTTCTCAAGAGCTTAGTACAGAGCTCTGCATACAGTAAGCACTCAATAAGTACAATTGACTGACTAGAGCCAGCACTTGCCAGATTGCAGTCCCTGCAAGGCTATGCTAAGATGATTGCGGACACACACATACACACACTCATTCTCTCTTTCTCTCTCTCTCTCTCTTTCTCTCTCTCTCTAACAAAATACAAAAATCCACTCTGCTTGCTTTTCCAAATTGGAACAGGGTTGCCACCCTCAAAACATCTCATTAGATTTACAAAATCCTACCCAGAAGCGATTTGAGAAAGAGGTTGAGCGGTGCTGATCACGAAGGAGTTGTTTCCTCTGGTTTTTCCTGGTCATTGTAAAAGTCAAAATTTTATTGGATCCCATCCTTGATCATCCCAACTAGGTTTGTGAGGACTTGGTTTGAAGCCGAGGAGCTTCAGTAGCACCTCGGTCAGTTTGTGCACGTATTTGTACCGCTCCGTGTTCTTCTGCCTTCCAGCGTCGAGAAGCCCGGAAGCAGGAGCAGGCCAACAACCCGTTTTATATCAAAAGTTCTCCTTCTCCTCAGAAGGTAAGGCCACTCCATCTGTCAGCCTCGGCGTGATGGCAGGAGCCGCGGTTGCTCCTCTTATCATAATATTGACACAAGATACAATCTCGTCATCTTCTCTGAAGACCCAGCAGCTTTTAGTGCTTAGAGTTAGTTCCCAAATAATAATTTTGGTACTTAAGTGCTTACTTCGTGCCAAGCATTGTTCTAAGCGCTGGGATAGATACAAGTTAATCAGGTCGGACGCAGTCCCTATCCCACATGGGGCGCACAGTCTTAATCCCCGTTGTACAGATGAGGGAACTGAGGCCAAAGAAGTGAAGTGACTTGCCCGAGGTCACCCAGCAGACATGCGGTGGAGCCGGGATTAGGACCCAGGCCTCTGCTCTTATCCACTCCACCATGCTGCTGCTCTAATGGTATCTGTCTTGTCATCACCGACCAGAACCAGCTCCGTTGGCTCTGTTAGAGCAAGAGGGGCTGGGCCCAGCCCTATGTGTAAGAGAAATTGCTTGGATGGCCCCCGTGCACCCCGGCGGGGCCGTTTCTTCCAACCTGGCGGCATTCACCATCTCCAGTGGAAACCCTCGGAAGGCAGAATCTGAAGGGAGTGTTTGGCGAGTGAGTGGTGTTCAAAGGTCCTCTTCTGAACTGTGATTAAAAATCCTCAGAAATCCAAACCCCACCCCCTGCCCCTAGCCACCCAAGCGCACACGCATCCTCCACTGATCGCGCCTGTTGTTGCCACCGTGCGCTTTGGCAGGAATGCTCCTGGGGAACCGGGGAACGCTTTCCTGACCACACAAGTCCATTTCGATGCCACGCATCACCGTGTCAGGAGACGTGACTGGTCGTGTGTCAGGTGACAGTTGACGCCTGTGGGCCACAAGTCGGTTTCTCCTGAACACCCTGCCTCTGGCCTGCCGAACGACCTTGGGCAAATCCCTTAACCTCTCTGGCTTTAAGTTTCGTCAAGGTACCAGCCTCAGCCTACCCCCCCCAGGAATGTTGTATGGATAAAATGGGACAGTTGATGGGAAAGCCCTTTGGAAAAATGAAAAGCGCTCAATAAATACAAGGTTTCTCTTTCCTCCTTCTTCCCTCCTTCCCCTTATTCTGTCATCATCACCATCACAGCTACTCACTGACCATCTCTAGGACTCATGATGATGCTCAGAGTTGGAAGAGCTTCCCGGAGGTTTGGAAGCTTATTCTAATACCAGCATCCCTATTGTACACCATAGCACGGCTGCAGGAGAGCCGAACTCCCACACCCAGCTTCTTCAAAGCCCCCATTGCCTTTCCCCCATTGGATATAGCAGTAATCGGACTAGCCGGGCCAACACAAAGTTGTGTCAGGATCTTGATGAATTGGTCAAGGCAGCAGTTGTCTTTAGTAAAGGGCAGAATTTGTACCTCCTGGCAGCGTCAAACACTTTCTTAAGGCCCAGCAAAACCGTGCGGAGGCCTCATGCCAACCCGTGCGCTTGGGCTGCATCAGTCTGGTCCACCATTTCACACTATGGTCTGAAGTCACGCTGTTTCTCTGGGACCATTTGATGATATTTTTCGGTAGCTGCACTCAACAGTAGGAAGCTATCAGGTCCCATGCCAGCGCTTACTGTGGTGTGATCTTTTACTCTCTCAAAGACGATGATGACTGCACGGTTAAGGTCCTGGAGCGTCTCCCCTCCGGGTTCCGGGCGATAAGGGGGAGCTCATGGGGGTGTTTGAGCCAGGGCACCCTCCTCCCCACTGGGAGATCCCTGCAGCTCTCCAGGTCATCGGGTACCGGGGCTGTGCAGTTTTTCCTGGTAGGTGGGCCGAGGGCCGGGTCTTGGCCCATTGGAAGGCACTGCTTCCAGGCACGAGTCTGATGGCTTGAAACTTCCTTTTGTTTTTCAGCGGTACCAGGACACTCCCGGTGTGGAGCACATTCCCGTGGTTCAGATTGACCTCTCTGTGCCCTTGAAAGTTCCAGGCAAGTGTGCTTATTTGTTTGAAATTAAGGATTGGTGCTTACATTTCTTAAGATAAGAATGGTCTTCCATTTAGCTTCCTGGGCGTTATTATTACCATTATTACCATCATCGTCATCATCATCGTTGCTAACATTCTTTCAGCATTTGCAGTGCACTAAGTACTCTATTACACCCTGGGGAGACAGAGGGAAATCTGTTAATACCTCGTCCTTGGACCACAAGGCACCCACGGTCTAAGCGGGGGATGACAGACAGAACCAGGGAACAGGACCCCTTGCGTGGTGGATGGCTGAGAGGATGGAGGCTGCCCCGGAGCCCCAAGGGACAGAGGGAGGGGTAGGAGGAGCAGCAGGGGAGGTGTTAGGGGGACCACCCATGATTCTGGCCCTTTGCCATTCCCGCCGTGGTGGGTCTTGGCTCTGGCAGTGTCGGGGAGGGGAGCTAGAAGGCTCCAGGCTGTATGGGTCTGTGGGAGCCATTTTTCATTCAGCTCTGGCCCCCGGAATTGTCCCTGGGAAGTACCGTAACGTAGCAATCCTGCCTGCTTACGGGTCCCGCTGAGGGCCGCAGTGGGGTCTTGCTCCTTAAGGGCGCCTTCCCTTTGGAATGGAATGATCCACGCTTTCCCCGTTTAAATCTTCCTTAGATGAGGTACGATTACTGAATCTTGGGCAAATAGGATAGATTGTCTGTCGGAAGAACTTGGAGCTGGTTGGTAGTCTGTGTTGGCAGTATGGTTTGACTGCCTCCTGTGTGCAGAGCACAAGGCCGGGCACTTGGGGCATGCAGGACTGCCCCTGAGGTATTGAAGTTAACCATTGTGAGAGCCACGAAACTGGTGGAGATGACACTCATGGGCCCCAAGCCTGTTTTTTTGTTTGTTTGTTTTGTCATGGGAGGAATCTGGCTGGAAGAAAAATGTCATTCCCCCAAGGCGATGGGGCTTCATTGGATGAGACGTTCGGTTGTAGGCCGTGGTGGGGGTTTGGGGGTTTCCAGTCTTCTCTAGGTATTGGAAGTGTTGGGGAACACAGCTAATCCCTCAAGTGGTTTCACAGGTAGGGCAGACTAGCTGCCCCTCAGCGCTCGTGGCTAGAGTAAGGGTGCGACTCCAGCTATTAGTCTCAGGCAGTGGTATCCATCGGGTTCTTACTACGTGCAGGGCACTGCGGTGCCCTCTTCATTGCCACGTGGCCCCGGAGAGCCCCCGCCCCAAGGTTCAGTGCAGAGCGCACTGGGGATCCACGGAAAGAAGGGAAAAGGAGGCTGTGGGAGGAAACGCCTGCATCCCGGTTCCGGGCCCTCTTCCACTCGCCACTGTGAGCGTGGAAAGGGAAGCTCTTCGCCCTGCCGGCACGGAAAGCCGGAGGGCCCGCCGCTCGGCGGGGAGAGCTCTCGACGGGGTCTAGAGTCAAAGTTATGCAGTTCCGCTCTGTCTAGGGATGCCCATGTCAGACCAGTATGTGAAGCTGGAGGAGGAGCGCAGACATAAGCAGAAGTTAGAGAAAGACAAGAAAAAGAAAAAACCAAAGAAGGAAAAGAAAGGCAAACACCATCGTCACAACTCCCTGCACACCGAAAGCGATGAGGACATTGCCCCCGCTCAACAGGTGGACATCATCACTGAAGAGATGCCTGAGGTTTGTTCCTTTCCTGTGGGCACCTGACACTGGCCCAGCCCCACCCCACCGAGGCAGAACTGTAGGACCGAGCTGGGGAAAGTGTCTTGCGTGCCCGTCTGTGTGCTCATCTGCATGCCCGTCTGCCTGCCCACCCGCCGTCTGTCTGCTGTCTCGGATCAAATTGATGAATTGCCAATCTTGGGGCCGTTTTGGTGGGGAACCTTCTGATGGGTGAGCTTTAACTTTGTAGGCAGCTTCATCCTCATGCCACAGAAGCAATCCAAGAAGCCGGGGGAGGGAGAATTGACTGGATTCCTGCTAGGCCTTTGGATTCTGAAGTTGTCCTTCCCTGGCACTCCCCCACCCTCCCAGCACACACACTCCTCACCACCACATGGTTTGTGTTTAAATGAGGAAGGCTGACTGTCTGTTTATCTCTCTCATCCAGAATGCGCTGCCGAGTGATGAGGATGACAAGGACCCCAACGATCCCTATAAAGCCCTGGACATAGATTTGGATAAGTGAGCAAAGGATTTGCACGGGGGCCTTTCTGGCGGTTGGGGGGCGAAGAGCTTGAACGATGCCCATTGAGAAAGGGTGCAGCATGTCAGAGGGGTGTGCTTTTGTGGCACTTAGTTTCAACCGGGAGATTGAGACTCGGTAGGGTCTTCTAAGGGCGTGGGCTCCAGGCCGTTCGACTTGACCTAGCAACTTTGTGTCGTGGTAGCAGTTGCCTTCTAACTCCATGTCTAGGGACTGTCACCTGCTTATCTCCAACCTCATCACCAGGTGGGCTCCTCAGCTCAGCCCTCCCCTGCTCCGGCAGTGACCCCCACCCACCGCAGCAGTTTTTGGCATATGGGGTTGTTGAGTTTCCCTTCCCTCTGGAGGGGGGCCGAGATCCGTCGGGCTCTTTCCGAGTCCAGAGGAATGGAGTTGTGGAGCCAGGACCCCACCGTCTCCTCTACTTGTGACCGACCTTGCCTCTCTTTGAGTCACTTCAACTCCTGCAGCGGATCGGCTGAGATGAGCCACATTCTCCTTTGTACTTTGAGGAAACAAGTGGCCCGGGGTACTATAAAATGGTTACCGAGGCTGGGGAGGTGGCAGGGCAGGCTCAGACTCCCTGGGCTCCGGGCTTCGAAGGACCTCTACACTCCTAGCAAGGCTTTGTGGTTTTTGCCATTACCACCGTTGCCTAGGCTCTTGTTGTGGGGATTGGTTCGAACCAAGGGTCCAGCACTAGGGTAGTAGAGGATAATCAGATCAGGTACAGTCCTTGTCCCACACAGGGCTCACAGTCCAAGAGGGAGGGCGTGCAGGAATTTTACAGATGGGGAAATGGAGGCTCAGGGAGGGGAAGTGACTCTCAAAGCCGCCAGGACAGGGCTGGGCCGAGAAACCTGGTTCTAGTATCTCCCGGCTCCCTGCTCTTTCCATAGCGTAATGTTGCCTCTCCCCTGCACCCCCATCCCCCGCTAATGCCCTGATGCATTTCCCCTGCTCCCTCCTCCCCCACAATTGCTAGCGTGAATGGAGTTCTCAGGCCTTTAGCAAAGCACTTTAATTCGGTCTTCCTCTTAGCCTTCTCTTTGGCTCAGGCACAAACTGGGATTTGTGTGATGGGCCAAAGGGTTGGAGAGATACATGCTGCAAAGCTCCCTCTCAGTGAATTTCAGCATTGTTGTAGGAGATGGTAAGGAGAGACTGCTAGCTCCTGGAGGGCGGGGATCATGTCCACAAACTCCGTTGTCCACTCCCAAGCGACCCGGAGCTCCCTGTCATACTCTTTGCCCAGTGAATACCACTGTGGGAGTGGAAACTCCCGCTCCCTCTGCTCCTCTGCTGCTAACCACCTCACTGTGCCTCGTTCTCGCCTGTCCCGCTTTCGACCCCTGGTCCACATCATTCCCCTGCCCTGGAATACCCTCCCTCCACACATCTGCCTAACTTGCTCTCTTCCTCCCTTAAAAGCCCTACCGAGAGCTCATGTCCTTCAGGAGGCCTTCCCAGACTGAGCCCCCTTTTTCCTCTCCTCCTCCCCTCCCCATCGCCCCCCTGCCCTACATCCTTCCCGCCCCCACAGCACTTGTATATATTTGTACATATTTACTACTTTATTTTACTTGTACATATTTTCTACTCTATTAATGATGTGCATATAGCTATAATTCTGTTTATTCTGACGGTTTTGACTCCTGTCTGCATGTTTTGCTTTGTTGTCTGTCTCCCCCTTCTAGACTGTGAGCCCATTGTTGGGTAGGGACCATCTCTATATGTTGCCAACTACTTCCCACGCACTTAGTACAGTGCTCTGCACACAGTAAGCGCTCAATAAATAAGATTGAATGAATGAATGAAACGCTCCCTTAAACCAATTTGAGTCAATTCTGTGTCGTCCCAAACTAAGATGGGGAATTCTCCTCTCTCCCCGTCACCCCTCTCTGCAGTCCCCGCAATGGTATTTTTGTTAAGCACTTACTTTGTGCCAGGCACTGTACTAAGCTAATCAGGTTGGACACAGTCCAGTCCCATGTGGGGCTCACACCCTCAACCCCCATTTTACAGATGCAGTAATTGAAGCCGACAGAAGTGAAGCCCAAGGTCACATAGCAGACAAGAGCTGGAGCCAGGATTAGAACCCAGGTCCTTCTGACTCCTAGGCCTGTGCGCTATCCACCAGGCCACGCTGCTCCTTCCGCTAGGCCTCAGTCTACAGCAGTTGGATTGGAGCCGCGGAGGGAGTCGGGGAAGACGCAGCACTGCCCATCTCACCCTATCTTTGTCCTGATGGAACTTATGATGACTACTCCAGTATTTCATGTGCTACTGAATAAACAGCTGCAGCATAGCCTAATGGAAAGAGCCCAGACCTAAGAGTCAGAGGACCTGGGTTCTCATCCAGGCTTTACCACTTGCCTGCTGTTTGTGACCTTGGGCCGAGTCGCCTCACTTCTCGGGGCCTCGGTTTCCTCGTCTGGAAAATGGAGATTCAATACCTGTTCTCCTTCGTGCTTAGACTGTGAGCTGCATGTCGGACAGGGACTGTGTCCGACTCGTTGATACTGTGCCGTAGACCGGTGCTTGCTTGGCACCTAGTGAGTGCTTAACACCTACTGCTAATCATTATTACTGTCGTTATTAGTATTATTATCATCCTTATCTCTGCCCAAAACAAAAGCCATGTGGCCACTGGAAAACCTCTTACACGCAGGCTCCAGAGTTGGGGCATCCCAGTGACTTAATTCTAGTGCTGGTATTTATTAAGAGCTTATTATGCTCTTTGCACTGTGGGAGGTCAGAGATGATCAGGTCGGACACAGTCTCTGTCCCACAGTGGAGCTCCCCATCTAAGAGGCACGGAGAGCCGGGATCGTCTCCCCACTGGGCCCAGAGAAGCTGACTGATTGATTGGCCCGAGATCACCCAGCAGGCAAATGGCGGAGCCGGGTCTAAGATTAGATTCTCCCGACTCATCATCAACATCAGTCGTATTTATTGAGCGCTTACTGTATGCACTGTACTAAGCGCTTACTCCCATGGGACTCCCAGCCCCATGCCCTTTCCGCTACTGCCACATCAAACAAATTCCAGACCATTGGCTTTAAGGTGCTCAGTCAGCTCTCCCTTCTATCTGATCTCTTCCTACAACCCAGCTCTGCCCGCTTTGCTCCTCTAACGCCAAGCTTACCGACTGTGCCTTGATCTCGACCATCTTGCCGCCGACCCCTTGCCCTTGCCCTTGCCCGACCCCTTATTTTATTTTGTTAGTATGTTTGGTTTTGTTCTCTGTCTTCCCCCTTTTAGACTGTGAGCCTACTGTTGGGTAGGGACCGTCTCTGTATGTTGCCAACTTGTACTTCCCAAGCGCTTAGTACAGTGCTCTGCACACAGTAAGCGCTCAATAAATACGATTGATTGATTGATTGCCCACGTCCTCCCTGGGTCCTGGAAGTCCCTCCCCCTTCATATCTGACAAGCCACCCTTCTCCCCAACTTCAAAGCCCTTCTCTTCCAGGCAGCCTTCCCCGACTAAGTCCTCACTCTCCCCATTTGCCCTCCCTTTTGCGTCACCTATGCGCTCAGTTCTGCGCCTCTTCAACACTTTGCTCCTCGCCCCACGGCACCTCTGTCCAGATCCTGATATACTGTGCCGCTTCCCCTGTCTGTAATTGATTTTAGCATCCATCTCCCCATCTAGTCTGTATGGCTCCCCATGGGCAGGGATTGTGTCTACCAACTCTGTTGGTTTGAACTCTTCCCAAGTGTTTAGTCCAGTGCTCCGCACACAGTAAGTGCTCACTGAATACCATCGATGGATTGATTGATAATAATAATAACGATGGCATTTAAGTGCTTACTATGTGCGAAGCACTGTTCTAAGCACTAGGGGGGATGCAAGGGGATCAGGTTGTCCCACGTGGGGCTCACAGTCTTAATCCCCATTTTCCAGATGAGGTCACTGAGGCACAGAGAAGTTAATTGACTTGGCCAAAGTCACACAGCTGACAAGTGGCGGAGCCGGAATTAGAACCCATGACCTCTGATTCCCAAGCCCATGCTCTTTTCATTGACCCATGCTGTTTTGATTAGGCCAGGCTGCCTAACACAAGAACACGCAAGTGTTTGCTTCAGGGAAAGCAGTTCAGAGTTGCTCGAGGACCTCCTTCTCTCAGAACTACAGTGGCAGCTGGGTGTCTGAGTGCTGCATTTTGACATTTTTCTGTTGGCAAAATCGGAGAGTGGGAAATTGCAGAAAATGGATTACTAGCTGCCGTGAGGCGCGTGCAGGATTTGACCAACTTTGTATTTGAAGACAGTTCTGCATTCTTACATATCAAATGATGGAAGAGAAAGTAACAGTGGTAGAGAACTTATCCTCCCAGCCACATTTTGCCATTGGGAGTTGTGATTCTTTCCTGGCACGATTGCTTGATGTGACATTGTTGATCAATGGTATCGAGCCTCTCACTTGGTGCAGGGCAATGGACTCTCCCAAGTAAATACTTGGGAGAGTACAGTCCAGTTAGTAGACACAGTTCCTGTCTTCAGGGAGCTTAAACTCTATAAATGGTTGGTCATGGTGTCATGTAAGGGATGACTGTGAGCTTCAGGTAATTGTGGTAAGCACTTGATGTGTACCTTGCACTGTACTGAGCACTGGGATAGTCCCTCTGTAAGTGGATCGGGTGCATTTTGAGTGCCACAGGAAGTTCACCGTCCAAGGGAGAGGGAAAACAGGTGTTTTATCCCCACGTTTACAGATGAGGAAACTGAGGCACAGAAAAGTTAAATGACTTGCCCATTTACATACAAGTACCCCAAGTGCTTCCAAATAGAAAAGGTGGAAAATAAGTATGAAAGAGTTGTCTCTACAGAGAAACATTTTCCAGGTTTGAAAGTTTTTTGGGACTTCCCAGTGTTTTTTCCCCTTCTCTTGCGGTTTCCATTGAATCATTACCACTTTTAGTCATGTTTTCTCATATTCTCTCCTGCTTTCTCCTTTTCTTGCCCTTCCCCTCTTCCCCTCTCCCCCTTTCTTGCCCCCTTCCCCCTTTCCTTTCCCCCTTCCTTGCCCCACCTTCTTTTTCTCTCTCTCTCCCTCCCCCTCAGCCCCCCCACACCATCTCACAATATGTCTGTGCCTCACACACACAGTCTGGTTACAGGGATACCTCACAGGTAAGATTTATTATAGTATTTTAGCATTCTTTAACAGGGTTGGGTTGTTCCCAGAGAACAGTCCCCAAGTATGTGGAATACTGGATGACCGTTAAAGCACTGAAGCCTGAATTCTGAATGTGATTAGCTTTTCTGGGTTTACTGTGAGTCGTGACATTGAATTGTCTCTCAGGCAAAACGTTAAGCGCTTTGGTAACTACTGATTAGCTAAATCAGCACATACCGATGGGGTTTTCCATTAGTTTTTGTTTGACCATGAGGATAGGGCACCTTTCCTTGTGCAGTCTTTGCTGGCAGCACAATCAATCCAGCTTTTCTCATCGAACTGCAGCGTGGTGACCGTGCTTCTCTTTGCATTGCTTCATCTGTGAAAGCCAAAGTGGTGCAGCAGGGTCCAGTTTCTCTGGGTTGCTTCTTTTTGTGTTCACGGCTCTACCTTTTTCTCTGAAAGATGGGCTATTCCAACTCCACAAGTCTTTCTAAGAGAAAGCTACAGCCTGGTCTGTGGAGTTGGAGTGGCCCATTGGGTAATTCATTCAATCGTATTTATTGAGCGCTTACTGTGTACAGGGTAATGGCAGACGTGCGGGGAGAGAGCCGTAGTCAGGGGCCACCCTTCCCATAGGCAGATTCGGACAGTGGCCCCGGGCCCGAGCGTTACTCTCGATGGTGTCAGTTGGCATGGAGCAACAAGGAGGAGGAAGGGACTGTTGCCTGCACCACTCAGCCAGTAGTACCCCCACCCTTACCCTCCCTCTCTCGCTCCCTACGCACCCCCCTCCCCCAACCCTGTAGCAGCTGTCCGACATCTTGTCTACTCATTGGTGACTGCTCAATTCCAAGAAATAATATGCTGTACTTGCTCAGACAGATTGCCCGCCCCGGCCCACATTTGGTTTCTATCAGTGACCCCAAAGGATGTTCAGAGGACCAGTATGGTGATTACCCCCTTTGGCATCCACCCACGTGCAGGAGAGCATTGGGTAGTTGGAGATGGCCCTTGGGAAATTCTGAGCCCAGCCTTTCTGGGCCCCCTGCCTGCTGCAGCACATTTGCTGAGACTCACTGTCTGCTTGACAGGTTGAGGTGTCTGTCCCATAATGGAGGACACCCTGCACACACCACACACACACACACACACACACACACACACACACACACGTGCGTGCACTTCAAGTACTTCCTTCTGGGGGCTGCTGTTTTCATTCCCTTGATCGCTGCTGTCTTTGATTCTTCCCATCCAGTCTCCTCTTCTTTGTGGAGCCAGGTTGCTCTAATGATTCCAGAAGGAGCATAAGTAATCGATCAGTCAGTGGTGTTTAGGGAGCACTTACTGTGTGCACTGTACTAAGTGCTTGGGAGGGTACACTATATATAACAGAATTAGTAGACACATTCTCTGCTTACAAGGAGCTCACCCTCCAGAAGGGAAGACAGACATCAATATAAGTGAATTGTGGATATGTACACTGGGGCTGTGGTGCCGAGCCAAGTGCTAGGGCGATGCAGAAGGGAGAGGGAGAAGAGGAAATAAGAACTTAATCGGAAAAGGCCTTTTGGAGTATTCATTCAATCGTATTTAGCGCTTACCATGTGCAAAGCACTGTACTAAGTGCTTGGGAGAGTACAGTATAACAACAAACAGACACATTCCTGCCCACAACGAGCTCACAGTCTAGAGGGGGAGAAGGACATTAATATAAATAAATAGATACGTAAATAAATGATAGATATGTACATGTGTGCTGTGGGGATGGGAGGGAGGATAAATCATCATCATCATCAATCGTATTTATTGAGCGCTTACTGTGTGCAGAGCACTGTTCTAAGCGCTTGGGAAGTACAAGTTGGCAACATATAGAGACAGTCCCAACCCAACAGTGGGCTCACAGTCTAAAAATGAAAGAGCAAGTAAGAGCAGCGTAGAAGGGAATGGGAGAAGAGGAGAGGAGGGCTTAATCAAGGAAGGCCTCTAGAAGGACAATAAGGCTTTGAAGTGGGGAGTGCAATTATCTGTCGATACGAGGAGGGAGGGCAATCCAGGCCAGAGGTAGGATGTGGGCAACAGGTCGGTGGTGAGATAGATGAGATTGTGGTACAGCGAGAAGGTTAGCATTAGAGGAACGAGGTGTGCAGGCTGGGTTGTAGTGGGAGAGTAGATATGAGGTGAGGTAGGAGGGGCAAGGTGATTAAGTGCTTTAAAGCCAGTGGTGAAGAGTAGACCCCTGGGGAGACCTGCTGACCATGAACCAGGCAACCCTTCCTCTCACTGTAGTAGCTTGGCCTCCATGTGGGTAAACATGAGGGTGGAGGAGGCGCTTCCCAGAGGAGAGAGCGTTCCATGTTGGAATCTTGCCAACCTTCCTACCTCTCACTTGTCTCCAGGAAGTAACCTGGTGGAATCATTTGCAACCTTACCAATTTCCAGCAGCCTTGAAACTCCCATCAGGGCTGGCATCCATCAGTCTATGGCATTTAGTGAGTGCTTACTGTATGCCGAGCGCTGGACTGAGCATTTAGGAGAGTCTGTTGCAGTACGGTTTGCTAGACACGATCCCTGCCCTCCAGGAACTAACAGTATATGTCACTAGTGCATTTCAGTGTACCGAGCACTATTTTGAGTGTGGGGTAAAGGTCAGTCAGTCAGTTGTATATAGTGAGCGCTTACTGTGTGCAGAGCACTGTACTAAGCACTTGGGAGAGGACTACGACACATTCCCTCCCCACAACGAGCTTACAGTCTAGAGTACAAGGATACAAGGTACAAGGATAGCGACTCGGCTCTTTGTCCCTGAACCCCCAAGGGGCTCCCGGGCTGTAGGGGGTGGGTAGGGGAGTGGACGTGCAGGGGGATAGACTCACTGGGAAAGAAATAACTAGGTAAATTCAGTAAAGAGCACTCCAGAAGCACAGAAGCAACAAACGAAGCAGCAGTATGTAACTGCCAGGAGGAGCTAGTCCTTCATTCATTCATTCAATCGTATTTATTGAATGCTTACTGTGTGCAGAGCACTGTACTAAGCGCTTGGGAAGTACAAGTTGGCAACATATAGAGACGATCCCTACCCAACAATGGGCTCACAGTCTAGAAGGGGGAGACAGACAACAAAACAAAACGTGTGGTCAGGTGTCATCTGCTCCTTGCTTCCGAGAGCCTTCTTAGGCTATCCGTGAATGTTTGCTCCTTTTCCCTTTCTCTCCTTCTTCCCATCGCCTCTTCCTGGCCTCCTAGTGATAGCCTTTACTGTGGGATTTGTTAAATTTATTCAGTCGTATTTATTGAGCGCTTACTGTGTGCAGAGCAACTGCTTAGTATGTGCCAAGCACTGTAGTAAGTGCTGGGGTGGATACAAGATCAATCAATCAATCGTATTTATTGAGCGCTTACTGTGTTCAGAGCACTGTACTAAGCGCTTGGGAAGTACAAGTTGGCAACACATAGAGACGGTCCCTACCCAGCAGTGGGCTCACAGTCTAGAAGGGGGAGACAGAGAACAAAACAAAACATCTTAACAAAAGAAAATAAATAGAATAGATATGTACAAGTAAAATAAATAAATACAGTAATAAAGCCCGGGCTTTGGAGTCGGAGGTCATGGGTTCAAATCCCGGCTCTGCCAATTGTCAGCTGGGTGACTTTGGGCAAGTCACTTCACTTCTCTGGGCCTCAGTGACCTCATCTGGAAAATGGGGATCAAGTCTGTGAGCCCCCCGTGGGACAACCCGACCACCCTGCAACCTCCCGAGCGCCCAGAACAGTGCCCTGCACACAGCAAGCGCCCAACAAATGCCATCATTATCATTATTATCATTATTATTATCTGGGTGGTGATTCGGCCTCAAACGGAGGACGGCGGGGGGAGGTGAGATTCCAAGCAGGAGACGCCTAGGCCGACTAGGAGCTTCGCCTAGTGGGCAGAGCCCAGGCCCAGGAGTCGGAGGACCTGGGTTCTAATCCTGCCTCCGCCAACTGCCTATACTGTGGGACCCCGGGCAAGTCACTTGATTTCTCTGGGCCTCGGTTCCCTCATCTGTAAAATGGGGAGGTTGGACGCAGTCCCTGCCCTTTGTGGGGCCGGTTCACAGTCCGAGAGAGGGGGAGCTTTGATTTCATCCCCATTTTAACAGATGAGGAAAGTGAGGCCCGGAGAAGTGAAGAGACTTGCCCAAGGTCACCCAGCGGACCAGTGGCAGAGCCAAGGTTCGAATCCTCTGACTCCCAGGCTCTTTCTACTAGACTGCCACGCTGCTTCTGTCCTCTTTTCTTTCTCCTTGGTGCTGTCAGTCATTTTTGAAGACAGCAACCAGGTAAAACGTGGTGGTGGGACTTTACTCCATCCGGTAAACTAAAGCAACATTTGTTGGGCCTTCCTTATTGTGCATCATTATTTTCAGAATTAGGTGATATTGTAGCCAGAGTCACCACATTGCTCGCAATCGAAGACATTTTATTCTCCCAAAACCTGTTCTGTCTTTGCAGTCAGTTTTCCATCAAGGCTGATATAACTTGTCTCCCCCTTCTAGGCTGTGAGCCCACTGTTGGGAAGGGACTGTCTCTATATGTTGCCAACTTGTACTTCCCAAGCGCTTAGTACAGTGCTCTGCACACAGTAAGCGCTCAATAAATACGATTGATTGATTGATAACTTTGTCACCAAATAAAAGAAACGTACGTGTATACCCTATCTCAAAAGTACTTTTTGAGAGGCAGATATTCCTCGGTCTAGAAATGGTGGGGTGGGGAGAGGTTCTCGGTGTTGTAGGAGCTCAGGAGGTCCAGGAACAGATTGCTTTAGTGTGGACTAGTATGTGTGGACTAGTGGACTAGCAGGAGTAGAGAAATACAAATCCAATTTGTATTTCCCAAACGCTTAGTACAGTGCTCTGCACATAGTAAGTGCTCAATAAATATGATTGATGATGATGATGATGATGAGTAGAATGGCTTAGTGGAAAAAGCACGGGCTTGGCAGTCAGAGGTAAACCACACGAGCCCCACGTGGGACAACCTGATCACCTTGTATCCCCCCAGCGCTTAGAACAGTGCTTTGCACAAAGTAAGTGCTTAACAAATGCCATCATTGTTATTAGTATTCATCCCAGCCCCGCCACTTGTCAGCCCTGTGACTTTGGGCAAGTCATGTAACTTCTCTGTGCCTCAGTTACCTCATCTGTAAAATGGGGATTAAGATTGTGAGCCCCTCGTGGGACAACATGATTACCTTGTATCTACCCCAGCGCTTAGAATAGTGCTTGACACATAGTAAGTGCTTAACAAATGCCATCGTTATTATTATTATGTGTGGATCCAGAAATCATCTTAGGAAGGAAGAACTGTTTGGCAAATTCTGGGTCTTCTCCACGAAGCCAGAGGGAAACGGTGCCTTGTGCTTTCACGTCAGCATCTGCTTTTCCTCCTTTTTAAGACCCTTAGCTGACAGTGAGAAATTGCCAGTACAGAAACATAGGAATGCGGAGACCCCCAAATCCCCAGAGAAAGAAGAACTTCCTGCAGTAGAAAAGAAGAGCAGAAAGCCCAAAAAGGAGAAGAAACACAAAGAGAGAGAGAGGGGAAAAGAGAAGAAGAAAGAGAAAGAGAGAAAGGTAATTCTTCCTATCGTGACCTTCTTTGAGCAACTGTAGAGTGGACGCTTTAAAGTTCTTCCTGCTCACTGGACTGGATCTAGTGCTAAGCCGCTTGCTTTTCGACCCTAGAAAAATGTCATTGAAGGTTAATTCCCAAGTCAGGGACCAGCCCCCCGACCCTTTTGGCCCGGGGGGGGGGGGGGGGGGGGGGGGGGCAGAAGAGCCAAACAAAAGGAAAGCTTTGAGCAGTTGCACACAAATCTGTCCAAGGCATGCCCACCCTCCCCATGTGAAACACACGTGATGTCAGGGCATTATGCTGTGCACTGCGCAATACGATGACAACATTATACTGGATGCCTGCTTCATAGTAAGAACTTGCTGCCAATAGGCATGGGAGGGGTTTTGGGGAAGCTGGGAGTGGGGAGGGGGAGAGAACACTGCCCACCCTGACCCCCAACCTCTGACAAAGTGCCGCCTTGGCAAATTGTTCCCCGGGGTCAGACCGGGCGCTCTGGCCCCGTGTTCTGTCTGTAGGGAAATGGCCATAGAGCAAGAAACCTTGGGCCCCTTCTAGGGTCCCAGTACCCACGGGTGGGAGGGCAGGCGGAAGAAGACCCCAAGTGTGTTCTAGGCATTGAAGGCCTCCCTGTGGTGTCATTAGTCGGGTTGACTGCTTCTTTGTTACAGGGCGAGGACTTGGATTTCTGGCTTTCGGCTGCCCCACCCAGTGGCTCCACAGAGCAGGCACCAGTAAGTGTCCGTCTCTTTCCCCCCTACCCCATGCCAGTGCCAACTGTCCCTTTCCCTCCCTGGCCCCTTCCACCCTGCTTCCTCAGTAATAATAATAATAATGGCATTTACTAAGTGCTTACTATGTACAAAGCACTGTTCTAAGCGCTGCGATTGAGTTTGTCTCTGTCGGCCATTTTGCAGAGTGAGGCTGATGGAAGCCCACTGGGGCCTGAACCTGAGGACTCTGAAGACCCCAAAAAAGAAGAGAGAGAAGATGAAGAGGAGCAGGTGTGTCCAGAGCAATTAGGGCCCTAGCAGCAGAAAGTCATTTTTGGACCAAAGCACAGAACTAGAGCATTTCTGCCACATTTTCTTTTCCAGCTGCTTGAGCAATAGCCTAAGGGGGTAATTAGCATCAATCGTATTTATTGAGCGCTTACTATGTGCAGAGCACTGTACTAAGCGCTTGGGAAGTACAAATTGGCAACATATAGAGACAGTCCCTACCCAACATTGGGCTCACAGTCTGTTTTTTCCAGGCACCTGTCGTCACCCTGGAGGCTTAGGGGCCACCCAGACCTGGGGGCAGATTGGTGCGTACATCCATGCTTGCACGCTGGCTCAATTGGAAGAAGGGAGAGAAGCTGTAGGGGTCCTGTCCGGGCCACCCAAGCCAGGGCTAGAATTGGAGCTCAGCCTGCCAGTTGCCCAAACCATCTTGGGGGTGTTGCTTGTTGACTCTGATTTTGTGTTCTAGAAGTCCTCCAAACATAGGAAGAAGAAGCACAAGAAGGAAAAGGAGGAGAAGTCAAAAGACAAAAAGAAATCCAAGAAAAAGAAGCCTCATGGTGAAGAGGAAGAGGAGCCGGTGGACTCGGTACTGAACGGCAACTTTGACGACGAGCCCCTTCCGGTGAGGTGTATTTCTTCTGGCTTCTCTCCTCGTCCTGTCAGCGGGCTGAGGGGTGGGGTGCGAGAGGCGGCTGGCAACACAGTCTGTCCTGGAATCAGTCGGTCAGTAGAATTTACTGGTCACCTGCCAGGAACACAGCATCATACTAAGTGCCGACCCAATCGCCAGGGAGACCGGCCGGCCGGCCCAGATGATACCGTCAGACCTCCACGTGGCAGAGAGCAGACGGGAGCAGAGCCACCACGGCTGGGGGGCGGGGGGGAAGGCGGTTGGGCTGCTTGGGGCCAGCGGGGGAGCGATGGGCCGAGGTGGGCTCTGAGGAGAGCCGGCGTCCGGCGGGTTGTGGTTCGGGGCTCCGTGGCGGCCAGCCAGGTTCAGTTAGGAGGTGGGCGGGGGAGAAGCAGTGGTGTCGTCCAGGGAGGCCTGGCTCGAGAGAGCCATTGACGGATAAAGCCTCGAAGCCAACAATTACGAGATTCTGCCGGATGTGGAAGGAAGCTCTTGGTTCGGCGGGGGCAGCTGCAAGGACAGTTTGACTTTTTGTCAATGTGTGCGTGTTAAGATTCCATTGTTTAAATTGATCATCTTTTATTGTTGGTATATGTTTCCGTGGCTATTGGATCAGGTAAGTTAATCATGAGAGGGTGTTTCTTAATCAATCAATCATATTTATTGAGCGCTTACTGTGTGCAGAACACTTCTTAAGCACTTACTCTGTGCTAAGCCCTGAGGTAGATATAAGATCATTAGTTTGGAGGCAGTCCTTGTCTCTGGCAGGGCTCGTAGTCTTTCTGATCCCTGCTTTTCGGAGGAGGAAACTGAGGCCCAGAGCAGTGAAGCGATTAGTCCCTAGTCACAGAAGAGGGTAGTGGCAGGAACCGGGATTAGAACCCAGGTGTCCTCTGACTCCCAGCCCCATGCTTTTTCCACTAAGCCAGGCTGCCTCCTTAGTTTTAGCACTTGAAAAACAAATGAGTGCCATTTTGATCCATTCTTTGGCTCTTGAGAATACAACAAGGCACTTCATATTATTTCCTTTGAGGCCTACCTGACACATCAGCCTCCACTGGGCTCCCTGCCTCTAGACTGTGTCCTCTACTTAACACATGGCCCCGTGGATCATCCTCTTGGAAGCGTCACTCATCACACATCTCCCTTCTCTTCCAGACCCCTCAGATGGCTTCCAATTTCTATCTGCGCCAAACAGAAACTCCTCCCAATCAGCCTTGAGGCTTTCCACCATCTTATTTAGCAGCTCTCTTCACAGGCTACTCCTCACAGCTTACTCTGTTGGTGCCCCCCAAGTGCACCTTCTCTAACTGTCCCACGCTTTCGAGTCTCCCACCTCTGTCCCCTCCCTCGAGCTTTCTGTCTCCCCAACATAAAACCCTAACATCCCAAGTCATATCACCCTTTCCTCTCCATCCAAACCGCTACCCTGCTCGTTCAAGCTCTCATCCTATCCCGTCTGGATTACTGCATCTGCCTCTTCTCCGATCTCCCATCCTCCTGTCTCTCCCCACTTCAATCCATACTTCACGCCGCTGCCCGGATTGTCTTCATCCAGAAACGCTCCGGGCATGTTACTACCCTCCTCAAAAATCTCCAGTGGCTACCAATCAACCTACGCATCAGGCAAAAACTCCTCACCCTCGGCTTCAAGGCTGTCCATCACCTCGCCCCCTACTACCTCACCTCCCTTCTCTCCTTCTCCAGCCCAGCCCGCACCCTCCGCTCCTCTGCTGCTAATCTCCTCACCGTGCCTTGTTCTCGCCTGTCCCGCCGTCGATCTCCGGCCCACGTCATCCCCCTGGCCTGGAATGCCTTCCCTCCATACATCCACCAAGCTAGCTCTCTTCCTCCCTTCAGAGCCCTACTGAGAGATCACCTCCTCCAGGAGGCCTTCCCAGACTGAGCCCCCCTCCTTCCTCTCCCCCTCTTCCCACTCCCCATCCCCCCCCACCTTACCTCTTTCCCCTCCCCATAGCACCTGTATATATGTATACGTTTGTGCGTATTTATTACTCTCTTTATTTTACTTGTACATATTCTATTTATTTTATTTTGTTAATATGTTTTGTTTTGTTCTCTGTCTCCCCCGTCTAGACTGTGAGCCCACTGCTGGGTAGGGACCGTCTCTATATGTTGCCAACTTGTACTTTCCAAGCGCTTAGTACAGTGCTCTGCACACAGCGCTCAATAAATACGATTAAATGAATATCAGCCTATCAGCCACCCCAGGACTTAAGTGTTCTTCAGCACTTGCCTCTGTGCATCTAATCAACTGAGTCGTCCATCATTTATTCTCCTGAGTCCATTGTGTATTATAATGATGGTATTTGTTAAGTGCTTACTATGAGCCAAGCACTGTTCTAGGCGCTGGGGTAGATAGAAGATAATGAGGTTGTCTCACGTGGGGCTCACAGTCTTAATCCCCATTTTACAGATGAGATAACTGAGGCATAGAGAAGTTAAGTGAGTTGCCCAAAGTCACACAGCTGCCCCGTCGGGCCTTCGGGGCTCCGCGGCCTGCGCTCGGGTGGTGGTGGGCCCCTCTCCCCGGGGGGCCGAACCGTCATTGGCGCGGGAGGATGGGAGGGGCGGGCGGGCGGGCGGCCCCCCCACTCTCCGAGCCCCGCCAAGCCCGACCGTGGCGATGCTCCGGGCGAAGCCCACCAGGAAGCCACAGCGGCAAGGGAGCAGTCAGAGGGCTGGGGAGGGGGGAAAAAAAATTCCATGGGAATCCAGGGGCTCCCCAGAACCCAAAACGTGGTCCTGGCCATTGGTCAGGCCCTTCCTTCCTCTCCCCCTCTCCATCCCCCCTGTAAATAAATACTCCATTTATTTATTTATTTTACTTGTACTTAGCTATTCTATTTTATTTTGTTAGTACGTTTGGTTTTGTTCTTTGTCTCCCCCTTTTGGACTGGGAGCCCACTATTGGGTAGGGACCGGCTCTATATGTTGCCAACTTGTACTTCCCAAGCGCTTAGTCCAGTGCTCTGCACATAGTAAGTGCTCAATAGATACGATTGATGATGATGATGATTCCCCCCATCTTACCTCCTTCCCTTCCCCACTGCACCTGTATATATGTTTGTACATATTTGTTACTCTATTTTACTTGTACATAGCTATTCTATTTATTTTATTTTGTTAGTATGTTTGGTTTTGTTCTCTGTCTCCCCCTTTTAGACTGGGAGCCCACTGTTGGGTAGGGACGGGCTCTATATGTTGCCAATTTGTACTTCCCAAGCACTTAGTACAGTGCTCTGCACATAGTAAGCGCTCAATAAATACGATTGATGATGATAAGTGGTTCAGCTGGGATTAGAACCCACGACCTCTGACTCCCAAACCCGTGCCCTTTCCGCTAAGCCACGCTGCTTCTCCATCCATCAATGATTGCTAGATTCTCTATCAATAGCTATCATCATTATCGGTATTATTATTATGAAAAGCAGTGCATCCTAACGGACAGAGCCCATCCTGGGAGTCGGAGGACCTCGGTTCTTATCCTGGCTCTGCCGCTTTCAGTCAGTGCTATTTATTGAGCACTTACTTGTGTGTGGAGCCCTGTACTTAGAACTTGGGAAAGCACAATAGAACCGAGTTCATTCAGTCATATTTATTGAGCACTTACTGTGTGCAGAGTACTGTACTAAGCACTTGGGAGAGTACACTGCAACAATAAATGACACATTCCGTGCCCACAACAAGCTTACAACCTAGAGGCAGGGCGGGGGGGGACAGACACGGATATAAATAAATCAATTACAGATATGCACATAAGTGCTGTGAGGCTGGGAGCGGGGATGAACAAAGGGAGCAAGTCAGGGCAACACAGAAGGGAGTGGCAGAAGAGGAAAGAGGGGCTTTTTCACGGAAGGCCTCTTGGAGGAGATGTGCCTTCAATCAATCAATCAATCAATCAATTGTATTTATTGAGCGCTTACTATGTGCAGAGCACTGTACTAAGCGCTTGGGAAGTACAAATTGGCAACATATAGAGACAGTCCCTACCCAACAGTGGGCTCACAGTCTAAAAAGACTGTGCTTTTAAGACAATAAGGCTTTGAAGAGGGGGAAGTCTAATTGTGGGATTTGAGGTGGGAGGGCGTTCCAGGCCACGGGTAGGACATGGGCAAAGGGTTGATGGCGAGGTAAATGAGGTGGAGGCACAGTGAGAAAGTTAGCTTTAGAGGAGCGAAGTGTGCAGGCTGGGTTGTAGTAGGAGAGTAGCGAGGTGAGGTAGGAGGGGACAAGGCAAGTGAGTGCTTTAAAGCCAATGTTGAGGAGTTTTTGTTTGATATTGAGGTGGATGGGCAACCACTGGAGTTTCTTGAGGAGTGGGGGAACACGCCCTGAACATTTTTGTAGAAAAATGATCTGGGCAGCAGAGTGAAGTATGGACTGGAGTGGGGAGAGACAGAAGGCTGGGAGGTCAGTAAGGAGGCTGATGTAGTAATCCAGGCAGAATAGGATAAGTGATTGTATTAACGTGGTAGCAGTTTGAATGGAGAGGAAAGGGCAGATTTTAGTGATGTTGTGAAGGTGGGACTGACAGGATTTTGTGATGGATTGAATATGTGGGTGGAATGAGAGAGAGGAGTCAGGGATAATGCCAAGGTTAAGGGCTTGTGAGACAGGAAGGATGGTGGTGCCATCTACAGTGATGGGAAAGTGAGGGGGAGGAGAGGGTTTGGGTGGGAAGATAAGGAGTTCTGTTTTGGACATGTTAAGCTTGAGGTTACGAGAGGACATCCAAGTAGAGTTGTCTTGAAGGCAGGAGGAAACGCGAGACTGCAGAGCGGGAGAGAGAGATCAGGGCTGGAGATGTAGATTTGAGTATCATCCACATAGAGCTGATAAGTTGAAGCCATGGGAGCGAATGAGTTCTCCAAGGGAGTGGGTTTAGGTAGAGAATAGAAGGGGACTGAGGGACCTTGAGGGACCCCTGCATTTACAGCCTGGGAAGCAGACTAGGAGCTGCAAAGGAGACTGAGAATGAGTGGCCGGAGGAATAAGAGGAGAACCCAGGAGAGGACGGAGTCAGTGAAGCCGAGGTAGGATAATGTTTCCAGGAGAAGGAGATGGCCGGCAATGTTGAAGGCAGCCAAGAGGTCAAGGAAGATGAGGATGCAGTAGAGGCCTTTGGATTTGGCAAGAAGGAGATCATTGGTGACCTTTGAGAGGGCAGCTTTTGTGGAGTGAATAATAATGATGGCATTTATTAAGCGCTTACAGTGTGCAAAGCACTGTTCTAAGCACTGGGGAGGTTACAAGGTGATCAGGTTGTCCCACGGGGGGCTCACAGTCTTAATCCCCATTTTACTGATGAGGTAACTGAGGCACAGAGAAGGTTAAGTGACTTGCCCAAAGTCACTCAGCTGACAATTGGCAGAGCCGGGATTTGAACCCATGATCTCTGACTCCAAAGCCCATGCTCTTTTCCACTGAGCCACACTGCTTCTCTGTAATTATAATGATGGCATTTGTTAAGCGCTTACTATGTACAAAGCACTGTTCTAAGCGCTGGGGAGGATACAAGGTGATGAGGTTGTCCCACGTGGGGCTCACAGTCTTAATCCCCATTTTACAGGTGAGGTAACTGAGGCACAGAGAAGTTAAGTGACTTGCCCAAAGTCACACAGCTGACAATTGGCGGAGCCAGGATTTGAACCCATGACCACTGACTCCCAAGCCTGTGCTCTTTACATTGAGCCAGAAGGCGGTCAAGGAGAGAATTGGACAAGAGGAATTTGAGACAGCGGGTGTAGACAACTTGCTCAAGGAGTTTGGAGAGGAATGGTAGGAGGGAGATAGGGCGATAACTGGAGGGGGCCATGGGGTCAAGGGAGGGTTTTTTTAGGATAGGGAGACATGGACATGTTTGAAATCAGTGGGGAAGAAACCATTGGAGAACGCATAGTCGAAGATGGCAGTTATGGAGGAAAAAAGGAAGAAGGCAAGTGTTTTGATAGGTGCAAAGGAATGGGGTTGGCTATGCAGGTGGAGGGAGTGGATTTTGAGAAGAGGCAGGAGGTCTCCTCTGTAGATACTGTCGGGAAAGATAGAGTTGAAGAGGAGGCAGCATGGGGGAGGGACTGATTTTAGGGAGCTCACGCCTTATAGTGTCAATTTTCTTAATGAAGTAGTTGACCAGGTCATTGGGGGCAAGGAATGGGGAGGGTGGGGGAACAGGGGGCCTGAGGAGGGAGTTAGATGTCTGGAACAACTGGCGAGGGTGATGGGCATGGGTGTCAGTAAGGGCAAAGAAATAACTTCGGGCAAAGGAGAGGGCCGAGTTAAAGCACACAAGGATAAACTTGAAGTGTCCAAAGTCGGCCTGATATTGAGATTTCCGCCAGCAGCGCTCCGTGGCTCTCGCACAAGAGTGAAGGAGACAGACCATGCAGGTGATCCAGGGCTGGGGGGTTAGTGATTGATGAAGGGATAGGGGAGCAAGTGAGCTGAGTTGAGTAGAGAGGGTGGTGTTGAGAGCATCAATTTGTTTACCAAGGGAAGGTAGTTTGGGCATGAAGGCTAAGTGGGGCATGATGAGATGAGAAAATTGGATGGGGTCAAAAAATCGGAGGTCTCTGTGGGGGAGTAGTACAGATATATGGGGAGGAGGTGTGTGGGAGAGGAGGCAAGTGAGGAAGTTGTGGTCGGATAGAGGGTTTTCAGAGTTATTGAGGGTAGAGATTGTGCAGTGGGTAGAGATGATGAGATCAAGTGTGTGTCCAAGCTGGTGAGTGGGAGACACGTTCCCTGCCCACAATGAGCTCACAGTCTAGAGGGGGCCACTTGCCTGCTGTGTGACCTTGGACACGTCAGTTCACTTCCCTGAGCCTCGGTTTCCTCATCTGGAAAATGGGGATTTGATACCTGTTCTCTCTCCCCCCTTAGGTTGTGAGTCTCACTTGGGACAGGGGCTGTATCCGACCTGATTATCTGGTTATCTATCCCAGGGTTTACTACAGTGCTTGGCACATACTGAGCTCTTAACAAATACCGCAACCGTTGTTGTTATTGCTGTTCCTATTTTGATTATCCTGTTGGGTCAACAATCTTATGTCTGACTCCCCCAGTAGAGTGTAAGCTGCTTGTGGGCAGGGGATGTGTCTCGTACTTCCGCTGTGCTTTCCCAGACCATGCCTTGTGCCCAGTAAGCACTCTTTAAATACCTTGACCATTAGCACTATGCCTAGCGCTGCTGAAGTGGGTATCTCCCTCCCACTGTGATAAAGGATTTGGAGGGCTTGTAAGTTAGTCTCAGTATGCTTGCTGGCTAAAACCCTTCCCTTGAACCTTCTCTGCCTGTGTAACCTAATTCGTTTTTTTTGTTTATGTATTTGTTTTTCCAGCCAATGTCTAGTTACTGCCTTCTCGCTGAAAATTCTTATATCAAAATGGTGAGTCATTTGTGTTCCCCACTCTGCCTGTTGTACATTGGTATTCGCACTAAAGTCGGCCTAGGTTCTAGCACTCTGCCCCGGCCTCTTCGATGAGGCCGGGAGCCTGGCATTTCCCCGCTGAAATCAACACTGTAGCCCCTGTACCTTATTCTGGACTTGGGCAGAAAACAGCCTGGTAATGTCCCCTTTGACTCTGCTGCTGCAGATGTATGACATTCAAGGCAACCTCCAGAAGGACAGCCAGGTCACGGTCTCTGTGATTTTTGAAAACAAGAGCAGCAGCTTCCTGAAAAGCATGGAATTAAATGTGCTGGATTCCCTGAACACTAAGATGATGCGTCCTGAAGGAGCATCGGTGCACGACGGAATCCCTGTGCCCTTCCAACTGCCTCCGGGTAAGTCCCCTCGAAGCTGGGCTCAGCGTCCCTGGTGGGAAATTCTGCTCAAGCCAAAGCCGAACCCAAACCCAGCTCGTTGAGGCTCTGTGTTAGAGAGTGGACACATCCTTTTTTTTAAAATGGTATTTGTTAAGTGCTTACTGTATGCCAGGCGCTGTACTAAGTGCTGGGGTAGGTACAAGTCGATCAGGTTAGACATGGTCCTTGTCCCACGTGGTGCTCACAGTCTTAATCCTCATTTTACAGATGAGGTAACTGAAGCTCACAAGTGAAGTGACTTGGCCAAGGTCGCACAGCAGACAAGTGGCAAGTGGGGGATTAGAACCCAGGTCCTCTGCATCCCAGGCCTGTGCTGTATCCACTAGGCCACGCTGCTTCTCTTTGCTGTCCACTCAGCCTAGGTGGTTCAGGGGGCGGGTGTGGGCCATTCTCCTCCAGGGCTGCCCTGGGCCAGCTCAGCCCGGTTCCACAGTGAATTGCAGCCATGTCCCCGCCACCTCAGGTTGCCAAATGGTCCTCCTGCTCTTGACCTCACGGTGTTCCATGCGATACACCGGGGTGCCGCTTCTCTATAGTGAGAAGGCTTTTTTTTTTCAGCTACTTGGTCGATAACCGCCCTGCTGCAGCCTTGTATTTATTAAGCGCTTCCCGTATCCTAGGCATTGCACTAAGTGCTGGGCTAAATTTGGGGTAATCAGCTGAGACACGGTCCCGGTTCCCCAGGGGGCGCATGGTCTACGAGGGAGGAAGTATAAGTATTTTTGCCCCCATTTTACAGATAAGGAAACCGGGGCCCAGAGACACCCGTGATCGCCCAGGGGGCCGGGGCCAGAGCGGGAACTACAACTTGAGGCTCCTGAGGCTCCTGCCTCTAAACCTGGGTCCCCTCTTCTCCTCATTATCCCGATATCCGGAAAGTTCAGGATTGAGGTCACTGTGAGCTTCCCAGGGGAAAAAGAAAGTGCCATTTAGGTTATCTGAAGCTTAAGTTGTATTTACTCAAGTGTCTTTTGTGCAATAAAGACCATAATAATAACAGCAGAAAATTGGGATGCCAAGAGGTGAGCCTTTGGGTGCAATATAATAATAATAATTATGCTATTTGTTAAACTCTTTGTACGTGCCAGGCACTGTACTAAGCGCTGAGGTGGTTGCAAGCAAATCAGGTTGGACACGGTCCCTGTCCCACATGGGGTTCACAGTCTCAATCGCCATTTTACAGATGAGGTAACTGAGGCACAGAGAAGTGAAGTTACTTGCCCAAGATCACACAGCAGACAAGTGGCGGAGCCGGGATTAGAACCCATGACCTTCTGACTCCCAAGCCCGTGCTCTATCCACTATGCCATGCTGCCTCTCACTGCGCCGTGCTGCTTCTCAGTATGTAGACAGGACAGACAGTTTCGGTCATCCTTCCGTCCGCCCACCACCCCCAGCTCCCCTGAGAGGTCTCAACTGTAAGCTTCTTGAGTGCAGGGATGGTGCCTCCTGTTTGTTTTGTGTGCTCCCCAGTGGCTTGTATGTGGCCCTTTGCACAAGTGCTCAGTAAATGCCGAGGAAGAGAATCGGTAGCGGCGCTTTTCCACCTGCAAAGGATGACCGTGTGCTTATTGATCCTTTAGATTGTTCCAGTGAAAATTCAGCTTTACATAACTGAGTGTAAGCAGTGTGGCAGCCTAGTGGAAAGAGCACAGGCCTGGGAATCAGAGGACCTGGGTTTTCATCCTGGCTCCGCCACTTGCCTGCTGGGGAACCTCAGACGAGCTGTTTCACTTCTCTGGGCCTCAGTTTCCTCCTCTGGAAACTGGGGATTCAAAACCTGTCCTCCCTCCCCTCTTAGACCATGAGCCCTGCCTGGGTCCGGGACTGTGTCTGACGTGATGATCTTGTATCTACCCCAGCGCTTAGTACAACGCTTGACATATACTAAGCAGTAACATATACGATAATAATAATTATGGGAACGAGATCGACCTAGTGCAGTTTGAGAGATGAATAAAGCAGAGCAGGTAAGCCCTGTACATTGGCCTAAATAATTGAGGTCTGAGGATGGCATTTACCAACAATTTTCCCAAAAGTGACAGTGTAGCTCCTACTGGAGCCAGTCTCCTGAGCTTTTTCCCAAGTGCTTGCTTGACTCTGGTTTGTTGGGCCACAGCCACTTAGCCTCAACCCCATGACTGTCATTTAACCTCGGTCCTGTGATTGGCGTGTCCGGATAATAATAATAATGGTATTTAAGTGCTTACTATGTGCCAGACACTGTTCTAAGCACTGGGGTAATAATAATCAGAAGAATGATGGTATTTGTTAAGTGCTTACTATGTGCAAAGCACTGTTCTAAGTGCTGGAGAGGTTACAAGGTGATCAGGTTGTCCCACGGGGGGCTCACAGTTTTAATCCCCATTTTACAGATGAGGTAACTGAGGCACAGAGAAGTTAAGTGACTTGCCCAAAGTCACACAGCTGACAGTTGGTGGAGCTGGGATTTGAACCCATGACCTCTGACTCCAAAGCCCGGGCTCTTTCCACTGAGCCACGCTGCAAGTCAGGTTGTCCCACATGGGGCTCACAGTCTTAATCTCCATTTTACAGATGAGGTAACTGAGGCCCAGAGAAGTGAAGTGACTTGCCCCAGGTCACACAGCAGACAAGTGGCATAGCCAGGATTTTTGAGGAAGGGGGGTGACATGCCCTGAACGTTTCTGGAGAAAGATAATCTGGGCAGTGGAGTGAAGTATGGAAGTATGTTGAGCACTTACTGTGTGCAGAGCACTGTATTCAGCACTTGGGAGAGTACAATAGAACAGAGAGGGTAGATAGGATACCCTCTCTGTAGATAGGATAGGTTCCCTGTCCTCAAAGAGCTTCCCATCTAGAGCCATCCTAGGCCAGTGAGAGTCTTGGTGGTCATGAGGCTCCACTGCTTAGCTGATATCTCTGACCCAAGAAAATTCCCAGTCTGAGTTCCTTCACTGTCCTCATCTCCCATTGTACTGTCATGGGAGACTTCACAGCTCCACTTTCTTTCTCCTCCATTCCCCTTTCTTCCCGTGTAGGAATCTCGAATGAAGCCCAGTTTGTGTTTACTGTTCAGAGCATCGTTATGGCGCAGAAGCTCAAAGGAACTCTGTCTTTTATAGTCAAAGTAAGTGTGGCATTGAAGTGTCTGTTTTCAGCTTCAGACCTCAAGTCTTGCCCGGGGAGGTTGACTTAACTAGAGGGCGGCACTGTTTGGGGGCTCCTGTCGTCATGGTGCTCACCTGCAAATCCCCAGACCCACTCACCCCGCCACACACGCAAAATCATCTTCTGCACACCAATTCTGCTGGGGCCTTGTCGGTCTCTGCCAGGTGGCTTGGCCCTAGTGGTTTCCCCATTTGGAGTCGGGTGAGGAGCTCCTAGGGTCCCTGGCCACGCTGCCCTCAGGGATGGTAGCCGGGGGCTGCTAGTTTGTAGTTCGACTCTCCCTGTTTCCTGGCACGGAAGAGGGGGAAGGGACCCCGTCTCCTTCTGGAGTGTTTCCAGGAGGCTCGGTGACAGTGAGGAGGAAACGTTTGGAATGGGCTTCCATGGGGGCAGATGGACTCGGCATCCCAGATTCCTCACAGTCACTCTGGTTGGATGGCCCGCTCCCATAGTCTTTGGACGTCCTGACCAGGTGCACCCAATCCCTGAAACCGGACCCTGGTGGACTGTAGCCTTGCCTGGGCACTTGGGCTAGAAACTGGGGCCTCTAGGCATCTCCTGTTGCCAAAACTCCCATTTCTATTCACCTCACCTTTTCTTTGACCTGTTGCAGAATGAGGAAGGTTCGACCCACGAGAAACTAGATTTCAAACTGCACTTCAGTTGCACTTCATACCTGATCACCACACCTTGCTACAGGTAAGCGCTGAACAAAGGCAGGGGCTCACCTAACTCAGTTCACAGCTTCGTCTTCTTGAGTGCCTCGCAGAAGCCGGGCCTCTGCTGTGCTGTGGCTGGGGGGAATGGGGAGGTGGGCCGGGGGGTGGCTCTGGCTCTTCAGTGAAATGGCCCCTCTGCTTGCAGCAAGGTCTTGTCACGTTGGGAAGGTGGCTAAAGTGGGGTTTTGAGATTTTTAAGCAGAAGCTCGTCTGAACCAGCTTTGACCGAGAGAAAACTCCCTGCCTCTGGGTAGGACGAGACTTGTTTGTGGCCAGCTGTTGTCAGGTGGAGGCTGGTTCCCCGCGCCATCCCCCCCGTAGGCTTGTGGTTCCGGCTGCTCTTCTGCTCAAGCTGCTGAACGCTGCTGGCGAAAGTTTAAACACCAAGCCAACCTTGTTCACTTTAAGTTTATCCTTTCCTGCTTTAACTCTGTCCTCTCTTCTGCCAGGCAAAACTATTTCTCCTCCCTTATTGACACCCATGCCCATCATCCCCATCAGCTGTTCCGTACATTTAACTCCCTTCTCAGGCCCCCTGTTCCTCCCCCTCCTCCATCCCTCACCCCCAAAGATCTGGCCTCCTACTTCATTAGTAAAATTAACTCCATCAGGTCTGAGCTCCCCAAAGTCACTCCTCCCCCTTCTCCAACCCCCCTGCTCTCTGTTACTCTCCATCCTTCCCAGCAGTATCTTCAGATGAGATCCCCTCCCTCCTCTCAAGTGCTGCTCCATCCTCCTGTGCTTCAGACCCCATTCCCTCTCATCTTATGAAATCTCTCGCCCCTTCCCTCCTCCCCTCCTTAACTTCCATCTTCAACTGTTCACTCTCCACTGGTTCCTTCCCCTCTGCCTTCAAACGTGCCCACGTCTCCCCCCTCCTAAAAAACCCCTCTCTTGACCCCACCTCCCCTTCTAGTTATCGCCCTTTCTCCCTCCTACCCGTCCTTTCCAAACTCCTAGAACGAGTCGTCTACACTCGCTGCCTCGAATTTCTCAATGCCAGCTCTCTCCTTAACCCCCTCCAATCTGGCTTCCATCCCCTACACTCCACCAAAACTACCCTCTCAAAGATCACCAATGACCTCCTCCTTGACAAATCCAATGGCTCCTACTCTATCTTAATTTTTCTCGACCTCTCAGCTGCCTTTGACACTGTGGATCACCCCCTTCTCCTCAACACTCTATCCAACTTTGGCTTCACAGACTCCGTCCTCTCCTGGTTCACCTCTTATCTCTCTAGCCATTCATTCTCAGTCTCCTTTGCAGGCTCCTCCTCCCCATCCCATCCCCTTTTAGACTGTGAGCCCACTGTTGGGTAGGGACTGTCTCTATATGTTGCCAACTTGTACTTCCCAAGAGCTTAGTACAGTGCTCTGCACACAGTAAGCGCTCAATAAGTACGATTGATTGATTGATCCCCTTCTGTTTTCTATCAACACTCACTCCCTTGGTGAACTCATTCGCTCCCATGGCTTCAG
Source organism: Tachyglossus aculeatus (assembly GCF_015852505.1). Lineage (NCBI taxonomy): Eukaryota > Metazoa > Chordata > Mammalia > Monotremata > Tachyglossidae > Tachyglossus > Tachyglossus aculeatus. The sequence goes on from NC_052101.1 coordinate 135,731,939, forward strand.
CTATCATCTCTACCTGATGACACCCAAATCTACATCTCTGCCCCTGCTCTCTCTCCCTCCCTCCAGGCTCTTATCTCCTCCTGCCCTCAGGACATCTCCATCTGGATGTCTGCCCGCCATCTAAAACTCAATATGTCCAAGACTGAACTCCTTATCTTCCCTCCCAAACCGTGCTCTCTCCCTGACTTTCCCGTCACTGTAGATGGCAGTACCATCCTTCCTGTCTCACAAGCCCGCAACCTTGGTGTCATCCTCGACTCCGCCCTCTTGTTCACCCCACACATCCAATCCGTCACCAAAACCTGCCCGTCTCACCTCCACAACATCGCCAAGATCCGCCCTTTCCTCTCCATCCAAACGGCTACCTTGCTGGTTCAAAACTCTCATCCTATCCCGACTGGATTACTGCATCAGCCTCCTCTCTGATCTCCCATCCTCCTGTCTCTCCCCACTTCAGTCTATACTTCACTCTGCTGCCTGGATCATCTTTGTGCAGAAACACTCTGGGCATGTTACTCCCCTCCTCAAAAAATCTCCAGTGGCTGCCCATCAACCTATGCATCAAGCAAAAACTCCTCACTCTTGGCTTCAAGGCTGTCCATCACCTCGCCCCCTCCTACCTCACCTCCCTTCTCTCCTTCTACAGCCCAGCCCGCACCCTCCGCTCCTCTGCCGCTAACCTCCTCACCGTGCCTCGGTCTCGCCTGTCCCGCCGTCGACCCCCGGCCCACGTCCTCCCCCTGGCCCGGAATGCCCTCCCTCCGCACATCCGCCAAGCTAGCTCTCATCCTCCCTTCAAAGCCCTACTGAGAGCTCACCTCCTCCAAGAGGCCTACCTAGACTGAGCCCCCTTTTTCCTCTCCTCCTCCACATCCCCCCTGCCCTACCTCCTTCCCCTCCCCACAGCACCTGTATATATGTTTGTACAGATTTATCACTCTGTTTATTTTACTTGTACATATTTACTATTCTATTTATTTTGTTAAAGTTGTGCATTTAGCTTTAATTCTATTTGTTCTGACAACTTGACACCTGTCTACATGTTTTGTTTTGTTGTCTGTCTCCCCCTTCTGGACTGTGAGCCCGTTGTTGGGTAGGGACCGTCTCTATATGTTGCCAACTTGTACTTCCCAAGTGCTTAATAGAGTGCTCTGCACACAGTAAGCGCTCAATAAATAGGATTGAATGAATGAACCAATGAATCAGGCAAAAACTCCTCACTCTCGGCTTCAAGGCTCTCCATCACCTTGCCCCCTCCTACCTCACCTCCCTTTTCTCCTTCTCCAGCCCAGCCCACACCCTCCGCTCCTCTGCCGCTAACCTCCTCACTGTGCCTCGTTCTCGCCTGTCCCGCCATCGACCCCCGGCCGACGTCCTTCCCCTGGCCTGGAATGCCCTCCCTGCACATATCCTCCAAGCTAGCTCTCTTCCTCCCTTCAAAGCCCTACTGAGAGCTCACCTCTTCCAGGAGGCCTTCCCAGACTGAGCCCCCCTTTTCTTCTCCTTCTCCCCAACCTCCAACCCTACCTCCTTCCCCTCCCCACAGCACTTGTATATATTTGAACAGATTTATTACTCTATTTATTTTACTTGTACATATTTACTATTCTATTTATTTTGTTAGTGATGTGCATATAGCTTTAATTCTATTTATTCTGACGATTTTGACACCTATCTACATATTTTGTTGTCTGTCTCCCCATTCAACGGACTGTGAGCCCGTTGTTGGGTAGGGACCGTCTCTATATGTTGCCAACTTGTACTTCCCAAGTGCCTAGTACAGTGCTATGCACACAGTAAGCACTCAATAAATGCGATTGAATGAATGAATGAACGGTTTGAGTCTGGCAAACCTGGGCCTCGAGTGCCTGTATTTCCTGCTGCCTTCTGGGATCCTTATTGGGGTCGGGGGGTGGTTGGGGGGAGTTGGACAGTCACCACAGAATTGTCCGAAACCTTCATCGCGGTATCTGGGTTGTTGCCCCCTCCCATCACTTGTTTTTGGACAGCGATGCTTTTGCCAAGTTGCTGGAATCCGGGGAGCTGAACATGAATTCAATCAAAGTGGACGGGATTAGCATTTCTTTCCAACATCTCCTGGCGAAGATTTGTTTTCATCACCACTTTTCAGGTAAGGGACTGTTTCTATTTGAAGGCGGGGGTGGGTAGGCCCAGTTTTCAAAATTCCCAAATCACTGGGTGGATCAGACTTTATGCGAAGAAAGAATGGTAGACAAGCGCCGCCCTCCTCCCCTTGCTTTGGCCCATCCAAGCGAGAGCCTGTTCTGTGCAGAGCAGTTAATTAGTCAGTCAGCGTTTTTCACTGAGCACTTTCTGTGGGCAGAGAACTGAACTGAGTCCTCAGGAATGCACAGGAGAGTCAGTAGGTGCAGCCCCTGCCCTCAAGGAGCTTGCGATTGAGCACAGGGGAGGGGAACGGGGTATGCAGACTTTAAAAGAAATAACAGGTGGAGGCGAGGGCAAGAGCATAAAGAAAAGTCCGTGTTAAGTGCTGTGGGGATTGGGGTGGGGCGAGAAGCAGCATGGCCTACTGGATAGAGGCCGGGCCTAGGAGTCAGAAGATCATGGGTTCTAGTCCCGACTCCACCACTTGTCTGCTGTGTGACCTCGGGCAAGTCACTTCACTTCTCTGGGCCTCAGTTACCTCGTCTGGAAAATGGGGATTAACACAGTGAGCCCCACGTGGGACACTCTGACTACCTTGTATCTTCCCCAGTGCTTAGAACAGTGCTTGGCACATAGTATGTGCTTAACAAATACCATCATCATTATTATTATTATTATTATTATTGTCGTCTCAGGATTTAGGGAGTATGGGCTCAAGGGAGAAGCAACGTGGTCTATTGGAAAGAGCACAGGGCTGGGGAGCCACTTGCCTGCTGTGGGACCTTGGGCAAGTCACTTCACTTCTCTGGCCCTCCGTTCCTAGTCTGTCAAATGGAGATTCAGTACCTGCTCTTCCTTCTACTCAGACTGTGAGCCCCATGTGAGACAGAGACTCTGTCCAACCTCATCAGTTTGTATCTACCTCAGTGCTTAGACCAGTTATTTAGCACATAGGAGTGCTTAACAAGTACCTTTTTCTAAAAAAAAAAAAAAGTGCACAGGTCTTGCAGTAAAGAAGGGGAATAGAATGGGGAGATGAGATCAGTCAGGGAAGGCTTCCCTGATTGTCCCCTCTCTATCCCTGAATCTCCCCTGCAGTGACCCAGCACGAACCATCCGACCCTCTCGGGCTCTTTCTCTCCCTCCCCACCCCCGGAGACTGAGTCCGAACCATCCAGCACCCCGACTCTTCCCTGTCCAGTATAGTGCACTGCACCAGTTGGGCACTTGATAAATTTTGGCCCCGAAAAGGGGCATGTCAGCCCGCCCTCTGCTTCATTCTTTGTGTCAGGCCGGAGGAGGGAAGCCACCCTGGCCATCGGGTAGTACCCCCTTTCCTTGCTCCCATGGCCTCTGGGGCCCCACATGGCCATGGTTGGTTTAGGGGCCTTGGTGGATGAGCAGGAAAACAGCCGATTCCAGCCACCATGGAATGGCCCTGGAGCAGTAGAGCTCAGAACTGCTCTTCAAGCCCTATTTGGGAAATGGTGTGGAAAAACTGACATTGCTCGTGTGGTTTCTGTGTTGTAGTCGTGGAACGAGTTGATTCGTGCGCCTCAATGTACAGTCGTTCTATCCAAGGACATCATGTCTGCCTGCTGGTGAAGAAGGTGAGAGCCCCAGGAGCCTGAGAACTAAGGGCATCCCTCAGCAGGTCGGGGGCCGGGCTGGGGAAAGTGGGGAGAGGGGCACCATATCTTTAGTAGCCTCAAGGGTCCCATCATCTCTGTTTCTTCAGGGAGACAGTAGACAGAGCGCTCTCAGCCCAGCTCTCTGCTTCTTGGCTCCTAGGTCTGCCCGGGCAACTCGGGAAAAAGCTGGCCAACCCGGAAGTGGAGAGAGTGAAAACTTTTCTTTTTTCCTTTTCAGGGGGAGAATTCTGTGTCAGTTGATGGGAAATGCAGTGATTCCACCCTCCTGAGCAACTTGTTGGATGAGATGAAAGAGACTTTGGTGAAGTGTTGAATGAATGCTTTTCAAAACTGCAACTACAAAGATGCACTAAAAGAAAAATGTTTAAAGACAGATTTAAGTGTTAGGTTTCTCCCTTGTGCGCATATACTCTACCGGGCTCGTGCTTTTAAGTTACCTCCACTGCCATCCGCAGTTTAGGCACCCCGAGGCTGGGCGTCAGCAATCTTTCTTGCAGGGGGGCAGGAGGGAGTTTGTTTCTGTGTTTTGTTTTTACTTGGAACCTCTGACCAACTCTGGCAAAGATCCTTTCCAGCCCAGAAATATCCAGAAGTTTATTCAGACCAATGGGGGTTAGTTTATTCAGCGACACACACACACACCCCCACACACCCCACCCCTGTGATTTGGTGCGGGGGCGGCCGAGGGAGACGATCTGGTCACAAACCAGTTGCAGCTCTTTTAGCCCCCGTGCACTTGGTCACATTTTGGAGCCAAGGGTGGAGCGCTAGAGAACGATGGGGGCAACTTGGTCCTGAAAGCAGCAGCTCTTTGTTTGTGCTACCTCCAGGATGAGTGCTCACACCTGGGCTGAAAAGGGTTACTGCTCAGCCTTTTTTCCCTCTCCGTGAACTCTCTTAAGTGACCTCTGCTGATGTGCTTTGTAAACCCCACTGAAATCTCACATTCCTAGCAAGGTAGAATGTAGCAAAGAAACAGGAAATCTGGAGGCGGGGTGGCAGGAGGAGGACAGTGTCCCTTGAAAAACATTTGCGAATGCTGGGGGAGCAAAGGCTGGATCAAATGCCCTTGCCCCATATAACAACCCCAAATCCCCTCCTTGCTTTAAATGATCTTTTGGCCTCCAAACAGCATGAACAAATGAGTCCTTACCGTTGAGAAGTATCTTTCCCTCAGTGCTGACCTTTGGGAAGCTGGGCCTTGAAAATTGGCCGCGGGGCGAGTTGGAGGGATGGGGAACCACCAAGTCCCAGCTCAACTAGTTTGGTAGGCAGACGTGAGCCAACCAGATAAGTGGCTGAAGTGGTGAGAAATACTCCAATAGTCGTGGACAGGACAAGGACTTGATTTCGTTTCTTGCCGGGAAGTGTGAACATGTTGTCACCTTATACTTTGGATGGAGTCTTAGCCAACCAGAGTGTCCTGAAATGGTTTTGGCTTTTAAATAGAGCTGGGGGTTGTTTGTTCAGTTGGCATTTTTTGAAACATTCAAGAAGGAAAAAGGGATGGTTGAATTCGGGTGGTCTGCACGTCCCACAGCTGTTGGTTTCTCCATTTCAGCCAGCAACCTGTGTGCCGGCCACCAACGGGAAATGTTGGGGTCCCCATTTGTTCTGCTTTGTCGTCTCTAGAGGTGTTGGTCGGCCGTCCCTCGGAGGGCCGTCCCCGGGGACCAAGCACTGGGCTGCCAGAGGCTTAGTGTGGCATCGGCTCACCCTCGGGTGCCCCGGGTATGATCTGGTTGTCCCAGTCGCCGGTGTATTTGATACCAAACATATTAAAACTGTCTTCGAGGATAGTGTTCCTTAATGAATGGAATCTCAAACTTTCTTTTCATGAATGAAAACTGTCACTTTAGCATGTAGAGAATCCTGTGCGGTGATTCTAGAATTTTGAAATTGTACGATGTGTTATATTAAAGAATTTATTTGCTATCCACATTCCCAAATGGGGGAAAAATAGACAGAGTGAGAGAGAGAGAGAGCGAGAAACATACTACAAGCTGCTGTGATGATTTTGTGTCGAGATGAATCCAATAAAATTTCAAAAGCAAAGTTTTAATTTTTGGTGTGTGTCTCTCTACTGGAATTCTGATATGCCCTTTTCCCCACAGAGGGTCACCTCACAGGGTTGTCACCCAACTCCTCTTTCCCCTCCTTTCCATTCTAACACCACCCAAAAGTCTCCACCTCCTTAATTTTGGGGAGCACGTACCACACAGCCACCCCGGTGAATTTGTCATTTTCCTCGGAACTGAAGCAGATGTTGCTGATGTATCCAGCTGAAGTACAAAAGACATTTCTGTTGTCCTGAAATGGAACAAGAAATGAGAGAGCACAGAATCATTCCTATAGGGTCTGTACCTTTTCACTTGTACGGTTTAATTTCTCGTGTTCTGATGGATATCGGCCCAAACCGGAGACCAACGGTTGACGGGCCTGGGAGGGGAGAAGCAGCCTGGCTTTGTGGATAGAGCACGGGCCTGGGAATCAGAAGGAACTGGGTTCTAATCCCAGCTCTGCCACCTGTCTGCTGTGTGACCTTGAGTAAATCACTTCACTTCTCTGTGCCTCAGTTACCTCATCTATAAAGTGGGGATTAAGCGTGGGAGCCCCATGTGGGACAGGGACTGTCCAACCTGATAATAATAATAATAATAACGCTGGCATTTGTTAAGCGCTTACTATGTGCGAAGCACTGTTCTAAGCGCTGGGGGGATACAAGGTGATCAGGTTGTCCCACATGGGGCTCACAGTCTTAGTCCCCATTTTACAGATGAGGGAACTGAGGCTCAGAGAAGTTAAGTGACTTGCCTAAGGTCACACAGCTGACAAGTGGTGGAGCTGGGATTTGAACCCATGACCTCTCACTCCCAAGCCCAGGCTCTTCCCACTGAGCCACGCTGCTTCTACCTTGATCTGATCAACCTTTATCTACCCAGTGCTTAGAACAGTGCTTGGCACGTAGTAAGTGCTTAATTAGAGAAGCAGTGTGGCTCAGTGGAAAGAGCCCGGGCTTTGGAGTCAGAGGTCATGGGTTCAAATCCCGGCTCCGTCAGCTGTGTGACTTTGGATAAGTCACTTCACTTCTCTGGGCCTCAGTTACCTCATCTGTAAAATGGGGATTAAGACTGTGAGCCGCCGTGGGATAACCTGATGACCTTGTAACTTCCCCAGCGCTTAGAACAGTGCTTTGCACATAGTAAGCGCTTAACAAATGCCATCATTATTATTATATTATTATTTCACATTTCTGCAAAAGCCTTCTACCTACTCCTAATGCCGTGACTCTCAAACTGAGGGTTCACCCGGCCCCGGATCCCATCTCTGACAGTGACAGAAGAAGCGCTGGGAGGAACTGGGTGCACATAGTAAGCGCTCAATAAATACGATTGATTGATTGATTGGGTGATTGTTGCCTTCTTGGGTATCCGTTCTCTCTAGCTCAGGAGCTTAGTAGACCATGGTGCCATCTTTGACTCCTCTGCCTTTTGCCTCTCACATTCAGCCTGTCTCCAGAAAAAATAGATGAATTGTATTTATTGAGCACTTGGTGCGTGCAGACCACTGTTCTAAGTGCTTGGGAGAGTCCCATAGGGTTAGGCGGCACGATCCCTGCCCACAAGGAGGGATCATCATCATCAATCGTATTTATTGAGCGCTTACTGTGTGCAGAGCACTGTACTAAGCGCTTAATGCAGCGTGCATTAATTGGAGGGATGCAGCGTGGCCTAGTGGAAAGAGTCGGAGGGTCAGAGTTCTAATCCCAGCTCTGCCACTTGCCTGCTGTTTCACCTTGGGAAAGTCACTTAACTTCTCTGTGCCTCAGTTTCCTCAACTGTAAAATGGGGATTCAATGCCTGTTCTCCCTCCTGCGTAAAATGTGAGCCCCACGTAGGACAGGGACTGTGCCTGACCTGATCAATTTGTGTCTACCCCAACGCTTAGAACGGCACTTGACACAGTGAGCACTTAATTCCAAAAGTGGTTATTACTATTGTTAAGGAGCTTACAATCTAGAGGGGGAGACAGACATTAAATCAAATCAATTACAGGTGGGGGGAAATGGGAGAATATAATGATACAGACAAGTATCTTGGGGCAGAAGGTGGGGTCTCAAGTCCATAACCTTGGTGTTATCAACTCTCTCATTGAACCCACGTATTCAATCTGTCACCAAAATTCTGTCAGTTCAACCTCCACAACATCACTTAAATCTGCCCTTTCCTCTCCCTCCAAACTGCTACCATGTTAATCCAAGCATTTAGCTTGTATTTCCCAAGTGCTTAGTACAGTGCTCTGCACACAGTAAGCTCTCAATAAATACGTTTGATTGATTAGCCTCTCCTCTCTAGACTAAACCCGTTATGAGCCAGAAACACATCTGCTAATTGTACTCTTCCAAGCGCTTAAAACATAGCATGCTCTGCACATAGTAAACAATAATAAATAAATCGTTAATAAATCAATCAATAAATCAAGCGCTTAGTGCTCTGCACACAGTAAGCACTCAATAAATACAATTGAATGAATGAATAAAAATACCATTGATTGATTAATTGATCCTGCCTTGATTACTGCATCAGCCTTCTTGCTGGCCTCCTTGCTGACCTTCCTGCCTCCTGTCTCTCCCCACTCCGGTCCTTACTTCACTCTGCTGCCCGGATCATCTGCCATCGACCCCCGGCCCACGTCCTCCCTCGGGCCTGGAATGCCCCCAGTCCCTCTGCCCATCCACCAAGCTAGCTCTCTTCCTCCCTTCATTCAAGGCCCTACTGAGAGCTCACCTCCTCCAGGAGGCCTTCCCAGACTGAGCCCCTTCCTTCCTCTCCCTCTCGTCCCCCTCTCCACCCCCCCATCTTACCTCCTTCCCTTCCCCACAGCACCTGTATATATGTTTGTACATATTTGTTACTCTATTTTACTTGTACACATCTATTCTATTTATTTTATTTTGTTAGTATGTTTGGTTTTGTTCTCTGTCTCCCCCTTTTAGACTGTGAGCCCACTGTTGGGTAGGGACTGTCTCTATATGTTGCCAACTTGTACTTCCCAAGCACTTAGTACAGTGCTCTGCACACAGTAAGCGCGCAATAAATACGATTGATGATGATGATGATGATTTTTCTACAGGGTTGCCCATCTACCTCTGCATCAAATGGAAACTCTGTACTATCAGCTTCAAGGCAGTCAATCACCTTGCCCCATCCTACCTTACCTTGCTGATTTCCTACTACAGCCTGGCCCGCACACTTGGCTCCACTAATGCCAATCTACTCACTGTTACCTCAATCTCACCACCAACCCCTCACCCAAGTCCTGCCTCTGGCCTGCAACTCCCACTTCGTATGTGACAGATGATCACTCTCCCCACTTTCAAAGCCTTATTAAAAGCACATCTTCAAGAGGCCTTGCCCCAATTAAGCCCTCATTTCCTCTTCTCCCACACCCTTCAGCATCACCCTTGAATTTGGATTTGCACCCTTCATTCACCCCACCCTCAACCCCACAGCACTCATATACGTAGCCATAGTTTATTATATTAACGTCTGTCTTCCCTACTAATAATGATATTAATATTAAGCACTTACTATGTGCAAAGCACTGTTCTAAGCATTGGGGAGGATACAAGGTGATCAGGTTGTCCCACGGGGGGCTCACAGTCTTCATCCCCATTTCACAGATAAGGGAGCTGAGGCACAGAGAAGTTAAATGACTTGCCCAAAGTCACACAGCTGACAAGTGGTGGAGCCGGGATTAGAACCCAGGTCCTTCTGACTCCCAAGCCCGGGCTCTTTCCACTAAGCTCCTTGTGGGCAGGTAATGTGTCTACCGAGTTGGTTATGTTGTATTCTCCCAAGCTTCTGCAAACAATAAGCGCTCAATAAATACGACTGGGTGAAAATCAAGTGCTTAAGGTGAACTGATCCAAGTGCATAGGCAACACACAAGGGAGAGGGAGTAGGGAGTTGAGGGCTTAGTTGGGGAAGGCATCTTGGAGGAGATGTTATTTTAGTAAGGTTTTGAAGGTGGGGAGAGTGGTGGCCTATGGGATATGGAGGTAGAGGGAGCTCCGGGCCAGAGGGAGGACGTAGGTGAGGGGTTAGCAGTGAGATGGATGAGATCAAGGTACAGGGAGCAGATTGGTGTTGGAGGAGTCAAGTGTGCAGGTTGGGCTGTAGAGATCAGCAAGGTAGGATAGGAGAGGGGCGGGTTGATTGAGTGCTTTAAAGCTGATGGTAAGGAGTTCCTGTTTGATGCGGCGGTGGATGGGCAACCACTGGAGGTTCTTGAGGAGTGGGGAACTGTGGACTGAACATTTTTTCTCTAGAAAAACGTTCCGGGCATCGGAGTGAAATATCCATCAGTCGGTTCAGTGCCATTACTCTCTATTTTTCTTTGGCTTTTGTTACTGGTTGTATTCATTTTCCATATTATGCCCATTGTACGTATGCTATCTATGTGTCCTCTCCTCCCCTATTACTTTGCAAGCTTTCTGAGGGCAGGAACTGCTTCCTGATCTGAATGTATCCTCCCAAGCACCTAGTACAGGACTCTGTACAGGAGGTGCTCAATAAAAGGCAACGATGATGATAGGACCATATAGAGTCCATATCTTTTCCCCTTTAAGAGCCCCTACTTTTCCTGTACCTGTGGCTGTGGTTACTGTGGCTGCAGTTGTGACTGTTGGACTTGGAGTCACAGGGAACCTGAAATTCTGCTCTTCCTACCCCGATACCCCACTGCTTTTTTGGTTTTTGTGTAGATGGCCTTGCCTCCTATGGTGTTTCAGCATTTGTAGATTTCTCTCTCTTTATGTGTCTGTCACTGGTTTTTCTCTCCCCATCTTTTATTTGTAGATGGTGAGCTCCTTGAGGGACAGGGGTCATTTCTAATTCCCACCACCATATTCTTTCCCAGTGTTCTAATACGGTGCTTAAATAGGATTATCACTACTACTACTAGCCCTTTGTAGATTTTAAGCACGTTATTCCAGGTCAGGGCCGGAAACCTGGGCGTTATCCCTGACCCATTGCTCTCATTCAATCTACGTATTCAGTCCGTCACCAAATCCTATCGATTCTGCAAAGCAGCATCGCTAAAATCTGTCCTTTCCTCACCATTCAAACTGCTACCATGCTGATCCAAGCACTTACCTTTTCCCACCTCAATTACTGCATCAACCTCCTCGCTGACCTCCCTACCTCCTATCCCTCCCCACGCCAGTCCATACTTCACCCTGCACCCTGCACCCTGCACACATCATTTTCTTAAAAAAAAGTTAACTCCACATCTCCCCACTTCTCCAAAAACCTCCAGTGGTTACCCATCCACCTCTGCATCAAACAGAAACTCCCCACCATTGGCTTGAAAGCACTCAATCACCATGCCCCCTCCTATCTTACCTCACTGATTTCCTTCTACAGTCCAGAGCACTCACTTCGCTCCTCTAACCCCAACTTACTCATTCACTGAACCTCGATCTTGTCTATGCACTGACCTTCACCCATATCCTGCCTCTGACCAGGAATTCCCTCCCCCTTCCTATTGGACAGGCGATAACTCTCCTCACCTTCAAAGCTTTGTTATAATTCCATCTCCTCAAAAAGGCCTTCCCCAACTAAGCCCTCACTTCCCCTACTCTCTCTCCCTTCGGCATCATCCTTGCACTTGGATATGTACTCTTTCTTTCACCCCACCATCAACCCTACAGCGCCTAGGTATACATCCGTAATTTATTTTAATGTCTGTCTCCCGCTCTAGACTGTGAGCTCGTTGTCTGCAGGGAACATGTCTACCAAATCTGTTATATTGTCCTCTTCCCAAGCGCTTAGTAGACCGCTCTGCACACAGTAAACGCTCAATAAATATGGTTGATTGATTTGAGATTCCTCCCGGGACCTGCCATAGGCCTCTGCACACAGTGGGTGCTGTTCACTGACTCATTGAGAAGAGTCTCTGGGTCAGAGAGAAGGTGAACCCATCCTGGCCTTAGTTTTCTCAGTTTGCAAATCAAAAATATTGAAGCCCGTCTCCTGCAGTTGAGGTCTCAGAGAAATTCTGCCTCACGACAACAGACCACACATTTTCCCTTCCAGCCATCTCACAGTGTGTGCTGGTGGGGTGAGGGGAGGGGGTAGACGAGACAGTGCGGATGGCTCAGTGCCAGTCATCACCGCTGCTGCATAAGTACTGCCAGCGGGGTCTGCCCTGCAGTTAAGGTGGACCTCGCCTCTCTCAGCCAGTGGTGTCTGCGCCGTGGGACCCAAGTGGCCGGGGAGAGGTTCTCAGTGTGACACTCACAACCGTGGACACAGTCTCCGTATCAGCAGCGGCCTCGCCAAGTCAAAGAATAACTGGAGTGTGGTCTTGACCGACCAAGCAAGAAAGCTGCAGGAGTTGAGTTGTTCTTTGACTTTTTTTGGGGGGATGGTATTTGTCAAGGGCTTTCTATGTGTCGGGCATTGTGGAAGCTCCAGGGATAGATACGAGCTAATCAGGTTGGACACGGTCCGTGTCCTATACGGGGCTCACGGTCTTCATCCCCATTTTCCAGATGAGGGAACTGGGGTCCAGAGAAGTGAAGTGATTTGCCCAGTGTCACCCAGCAGACAAGTGGTAGGCTTGAGAACCCGGGTTCTTTCCGCTAGGCCATGCTCTTCTCCAGCACTGCTTCTGACTGACTTTGACTTGTCTTGAGTCCTGTAGCTTTCTTGCCTGATTGGTCAAGCCCCCTCTCCCTGGCCTTCCCTAGACAATGCCAGCGACTCATCCTAACACGTTGCCTTAATCATTCTGGGTTTTCCGGATCCAGTTTGTCTCCTCTGTTTCCCAGCATTAGGAACTGCACTATTGATGGAGCTTTCCCTGGGACTGTGGCCTGATCCTGACCCAATCTTCTGACTGCGTAAATTTAGCTTAGTTCAGCTCAAAAAGAACCACTCCTTTTTTTGATGGCAGTGTGGCCTTCTGGACTAGCTGCAATAATTGATGCCCAACTTTCAGCTGGGATGTAGCATTGTCTGAGCCTGACTTTGGTTTGCTGTATAATAATAATAATGATGGCATTTGTTAAGTGCTTACTATGTGCGAAGCACTGTTCTAAGTGCTGGGGGGATACAAGGTGATCAGGTTGTCCCACATGGGGCTCGCAGTCCTCATTCTTATTTTACAGATGAGGTAACTGAGGCACAGAGAAGTCAAGTGACTTGCCCGAAGTCACATGGCAGACAAGTGGCGGAGCTGGGATTAGAACCCATGCCCTCTGACTCCCAAGCCCAGCCTCTTTCCACTGAGCCATGCTGCTTCTCATAAAGCTGTATCCTGAAAATGGTTCCCCTGGCCTCCTTGCTTCCTTTCCGGTCTGAAGCTTAGCCTTTCCCAGTGGTTCAGGTACCTTGCTGTCATCCATTCTCCTTGTGTTTTGTGTCCCAACCAGCGGAGCTGTGTTTGTCTGAGCGTAGCTTCAGTCCTGGCCCTTATGCTCTTCGATAATCACTCCAGTCCCACAGCACTCATGTTCATCTCTTTTATTATTATTGTTATTATCATTACTACTACTAATAATAATAATAATAATAAAAGAGATTATTATTATTATCATTACTACTACTAATAATAATAGCCATGGTATTTGTTAAGCGCTTGTTATGTGCCAAGCACTGTACTGTGAGCCCACTGTTGGGTAGGGACTGTCTCTATATGTTACCAATTTGTACTTCCCAAGCGCTTAGTACAGTGCTCTGCACATAGTAAGCGCTCAATAAATACGATTGATGATGATGATGATGGCGAGATACAAGCAAATCAGGACATAGCCCCTGTCCCACACGTACTCACAGTCTTAATCCCCATTTTACAGATAAGGAAACTGAAGCACAGAGAGTGAAGTGATTTGCCCAAGGTCACACAGCAGACAAGTGGTGGAACCGGGATTAGAACCCAGGTCCTTCTGCCTCCCAGACCATGCTCTATCCATTAGGCCAGGCTGCTTCTGTTTTCCCCATCAGTAATTGATTTTCATTTAACGTCTCTCTCCCCATGTAGACTGTCAGTTCCTTGTGGGCCAGAACTGTGTCTACCAACTCTGTTGTATTGTACTCTCCCAAGCGCTTAGACCAGTGCTCCGCACAGAGTATGTGTTCAGTGAATACCGTTGATTGATTTTTGTCCCAGAACTGCACTGACGTCCTGTCCTGCCATCTGATGTTGAGTCTGGCCTGTCGGCGATGCCGGCAGAACTGGCGGAGGAGTCAGGCGTGGGGCCTATGTGGGGTCCAGGTCTCCCGGCCGGAGAGAAGGCCGGGCAGAGCTCCAGCCCAGGAGTCCTCGAGTTTAGTCTGGAGCCTGATACCACGCTGCCGCTGCCACGCCCCGGTGGACGGTCTCCCTGAGAGTGGGCAGGCCATCTTGATTCGGTTTTCTATTTCCTTGTCTATCATTGCATCGTTGGCTAATGTGCTGTCTGGGTAGCAGAGTTCTGTCACGGCTTTTGGCTCCATGTCGCCCTTATAGTTATGTGGCGGTGTGTTTGACTTCCCTGGTCCAGGCTGATCCATCACCTCAGTTTTCTCTAGATTCATCATCAGTCCAGAGTTCCTGGCTGATTCATATCTTCTTGGGCATCGCACTCCTCAAGGGCGGGCTGGCCATCTTGAAACACCTCACCATCGGCTTTTAGGCACTCAATCACCTTGCCACCTTGATTAGATACAAGCTAATCAAGTTGGACACAGTCCATGTCCCACACAGGGCTCCCAGTCTTAATCCCCATTTTACAGATGAGGGAACCGAGGCAGAGAGGTTATGTGACTTCCCCAAGGTCACACCGCAGACAAATGGCGGAGCTGGAATTAGAACCCAGGTCCTCTGAGTCCCAGGCCCATGCTTTTTCCATAGGCCATGCTGCTTCCTGCTATGTGACCATGGGCAAGTCACTTCACTTCTCTGGGTTCCGATTTCCTCATTCCCTGAGTTGGGCCTAGCTCGGCCCACTGTTCAACTCCAGGATTCACGGGCAGGGAAGGAAGGGGTGAAGGGGGGATGGAGAAACCAGGGACCCAATCTCCAGGGAGAGGGGTCAGGGGACTCCGGCCCTGTGGCAGCCTGAGTTTTCCAGGTGGTGAGTGTGCCCCCTCTCACCCCTTCTGCCTCCCAGAACCTGGGGAGCTGGAGTGCTTCCCGGCCACTGCCCAGGCCACTATCCCAGATCCTGGGGAAGCTGGAGCCCCCCCCCGAACCTCCCCAGCCACCGAAAACCTCCGGCTGGGATCCTGAGTTCTGCCTGGCACTGCGGCCAGCGCAGCTTAGGTGCGTGGTCATTGCCACCCTCACCATTGGGCAGAGAGTCATTCAGCCTCCTCACTGGTCTTCCTGCTTCCAGCCTCTCCGAATTGATATAGTCAGCCTTCTTATTCACAGAAGGCACCATGGAGCTACATTTGTATGGATTGTTTAAATATACGCCTACTCAATCATACATCTATTAGGATGCAGGGTGCTGAAGAGTTTGAGCTTGCCTCAAAATCGCTACCCCTGTAAACCTGTTCATTCATTCATTCAATCATATTTATTAATAATAATAATAATAATGATGGCATTTATTAAGCGCTTATTATGTGCAAAGCGCTGTTCTAAGCACTGGGGAGGTTACAAGGTTATCAGGTTGTCCCACGGGGGGCTCACAGTCTTAATCCCCATTTTACAGAGGCACAGAGAAGTGAAGTGACTTGCCCAAAGTCACACAGCTGACAATTGGCGGAGCCGGGATGTACACAGAACACTGTACTAAGCGCTTGGGAAGTACAATTCAGCAACAAATAAATACAATCCCTGCCCACACTGGGCTCACAGTCTAGAAGGGTGGGGGGCGACAGACATCAAAACAAGTAAACAGACATCAGTCATTTATTCTGACTCCACTTTTGGTGACAATTTTTATATAATAATAATAATGATGGCATTTGTTAAGCACTTACTTTGTGCAAAACACTGTTCTAAGCACTGGGGGGGGGGGATACAAGGTGATCACATTGTCCCACGTGGGGCTCACAGTCCTAATCCCCATTTTACAGATGAGGTAACTGAGGCTCAGAGAATCAATCAATCAATCAATCAATCGTATTTATTGAGCGCTTACTGTGTGCAGAGCACTGTACTAAGCGCTTGGGAAGTACAAGTCGGCAACACATAGAGACAGTCCCTACCCAACAGTGGGCTCACAGTCTAGCAGGGGGAGACAGAGAACAAAACCAAACATACTGACAAAATAAAATAAATAGAATAGATATGTACAAGTAAGATAAATAAATAAATAAATAGAGTAATAAATATGTACAAACATATATACATATATACAGGTGCTGTGGGGAAGGGAAGGAGGTAAGATGGGGGGATGGAGAGGGGGACGAGGGGGAGAGGAAGGAAGGGGCTCAGTCTGGGAAGGCCTCCCAGACTGAGAAGTCTGAGAAGTTAAGTGACTTGCTCAAGGTCACACAGCAGATGTGTGGGGGAGCTGGGATTATAACCCATGACCTCTGACTCCCAAGCCCGTGCTCTTTCCATTGAGCCATGCTGCTTCTCTCTCAGTCTCCCCCATCCATCCCACAGTGTTTGAGGATTTTTAAAATGCTCCTTCTGGGTCTCCCTCCCCTTGCTTCTGCTGCTCTTTCCCTTCTTATTTTTCCAAGCTCAGTTGCTTGGGTCTTCTGCTCTCTTAAATTTTTCCCACGTTCCAGGTTGTAGGATACATTTGTAGTAGACAGTAATCCTGCTCCATACTCCTGTTAATGATCCTGGCCTGCCATGTGATGGGGACTATGAATTGCTGGTAATACAGGTTTAATTTGCTCAAAATGCTGGTGGGCTGACTGGGGGGCAGAGCTGGGGAGTGGGAGCCCGTTGTTGGGTAGGGACCGTCTCTTTATGTTGCCAACTTTTACTTCCCAAGCGCTTAGTACAGTGCTCTGCACACAGTAAGCACTCAATAAATATGATTGAATGAATGAATGAATGAATGAATGAGGGTTGCTGATTCTCTCAGCCATGAAGAAGATTGAACTCTATCAACTTTCTGTGGACTTTGTTTGGCCAGGAGTCTGATGTAACCTGAGAGGAACTATAAGCCTTATTGGTTCAATTTTATACTTCTTTGTCAGAAAGGGCATCACTGGGACTGTCATGCTGAATTCTGAGACTACCTTCAGGTGCACTTCTGTGGTGGAAATAGAGATAGTTGGTGGGTGTACGGTTTGCCAGGTTCAGGCTGGGACACATGATTGGTCTTCTTTGGACGAATTGTCCGCCTGTAACGTTTTTGCTGATTCTAAGACTCCTCTCCAACAAGCAATCCATGGTACTTATAGAGTGCCTATTATGTGCCGAACACAGGGCAGAGGAGGGCAAGATGATTGAGTGTTTTAAAGCCAATGGTGAGGAGTTTCTGTTTGATGTGGAGGTGGATGGGCAACCACTGGAGTTTCTTGAGGAGTGTGGAAGCATGTCCTGGACATTTTGGTAGAAAAATGATCCGGGCAGCACAGTGAAGTATGGACTGGAGTGGGGAGAGACAGGAGGCTGGGAGGTCAGCAAGAAGGCTGATGCAGTAATCCAGGAGGGACAAGATGAGTGACTGTATTAATGTGATAGCAGTTTGAATGGAGAGGCATATTTTAGGGATGTTGTGAAGGTGGGACTGACAGGATTTAGTGATGGATTGACTGTGTGGGTTGAATGAGAGAGAGGAGTCAAGGATAACACCCAGGTTATGGGCTTGTGAGACAGGAAGGGTGGTGGTGCTGTCTACAGTAATGGGAAAGTTGGGGGAGGACAGGATTTGGGTGGGAAGATAAGGAGTTCTGTTTTGGACATGTTAAGGTTGAGGTAATAAGAATAATAATGATGACATTTGTTAAGTGCTTACTATGTGCCAAGCACTGCTCTAAACGCTGGGGGTATACAAGGTAATCAGGTTGTCCCACATGGGGCTCGCAGACTTACTCCCCATTTTCCAGATGATGTAACTGAGGCACGGAAAAGTTAAGTGAGTTGCCCAAAGTCACACAGCTGACAAGTGGCGGAGCCGGGAGTCAGAGCCATGACCTCTGACTCCCAAGCCCGTGTTCTTTCCACTGAGCCACGCTGCTTCTCTTCTGTTAGGTGACAGGAGAACGTCCAAGTAGAGCTGTCTTGAAGGCAGGAGGAAGTGGGAGACCGGAGAGAGGGAGAGAGATCAGGGCTGGAGATGTAGATTTGGGTATCATCTGCATAGAGGTGGTAGTTGAAGCCACGGGAGCGAATGAATTCTCCAAGGGAGTGGGTGTAGATGGAGAATAGAAGGGGAACCAGAACTGAACCTCGAGGACCCCCGCATTTAGGGGCCTGGAGGCAGAGGAGGAGCCTGCAAAGGAGACTGAGAATGAGTGGCCAGAGAGATGAGGAGAACCAGGAGAGGACAGTATCAGTGAAGCCAAGGTTGGATAACGTTTCCAGGAGAAGGGAGTGGTTGACAGTGTCAAAGGCGGCTAAGAGGTCGAGGAGAATTAGGATGGGGTAGAGGCCATTGGATTTAGCAAGAAGGAGATCATTGGTGACTTTCGAGAGGGTGGCTTCTGTGGAGTGAAGGGGATGGAAGCCAGATTGGAGGGGGTCAAGGAGAGAATTGGAGGAGCTGGAGATGGGAGAGTCAAGGATGAGGCACACTGAGAAGGTGATCTTGGGAAGAACACAGAGTGCAAGCTGGGGTATAGTGGGAGAGCAGCAAAGATATTCAATCAATCAATAAATTGTATTTATTGAGCATTTACTCTGTGCGGTAGCACTTGAGAGAGTGTAATATAACAGAGTTGGTTGACATGTTCTCTGCCCACAAGGAGCTTACAGTCCAGAGGGGAAGACAGACCTTAAGTAAATTATGGGTATTGACATAAGTTCTGTGGGGCTGAGGGTGAGGTGAATAAAGCATACAAATCCAAGTGAAAGGGTGAAGCTGTGGGGGTTCCCCAAGGTTCAGTGCTTGGTTCCCTTCTGTTCTCGATCTACACTCTCCCTTGGTGACCTCATTCGCTCCCATGGCTTCAACTATCATCTCTATGCTGATGACACCCAGATCTACATCTCTGCCCCTGCTCTCTCCGCCTCACTCCAGGCTCGCATCTCCTCCTGCCTTCAGGACATCTCCATCTGGATGTCTGCCCGCCACCTCAAACTCAACATGTCCAAGACTGAACTCCTTGTCTTCCCTCCCAAACCCTGCCCTCTCCCTGACTTTCCCATCACTGTTGACGGCACTACCGTACTTCCCGTCTCACAAGCCCGCAACCTTGGTGTCATCCTCGACTCCGCTCTCTCGTCCACCCCTCACATCTAAGCCGTCACCAAAACCTGCCGGTCTCAGCTCCGCAACATTGCCAACATCCGCCCTTTCCTCTCCATCCAAACCACTACACTGCTCGTTCAAGCTCTCATCCTATCCCATCTGGATTACTGCATCAGCCTTCTCTCTGATCTCCCATCCTCGTGTCTCTCCCCACTTCAATCCATGCTTCATGCTGCTGCCCAGATTGTCTTTGTCCAGAAATGCTCTGGGCATGTTATTCCCCTCCTCAAAAATCTCCAGTGGCTACCAATCAATCTGCGCATCAGGCAGAAACTCCTCACCCTGGGCTTCCAGGCTGTCCATCACCTCGCCCCCTCCTACCTCACCTCCCTTCTCTCCTTCTCCAGCCCAGCCCGCACCCTCCGCTTCCCTGCCGCTAATCTCCTCACTGTGCCTCATTCTCGCCTGTCCCACCATCGACTCTTGGCCCACGTCATCCCCCTGGCCAGGAATGCCCTCCCTCTGCCCATCCACCAAGCTAACTCTCTTCCTCCCTTCAAGGCCCTACTGAGAGCTCACCTCCTCCAGGAGGCCTTCCCAGACTGAGCCCCCTCCTTCCTCTCCCCCTCGTCCCCGTCTCCATCCCCCCATCTTACCTCCTTCCCTTCCCCACAGCACCTGTATATATGTATATATGTTTGTACATATTTATTACTCTATTTATTTATTTATTTTACTTGTACATATCTATTCTATTTATTTTATTTTGTTAGTATGTTTGGTTTTGTTCTCTGTCTCCCCCTTCTAGACTGCGAGCCCACTGTTGGGTAGGGACTGTCTCTAGATGTTGCCAACTTGTATTTCTCAAGTGCTTAGTACAGTGCTCTGCACACAGTAAGCGCTCAATAAATACGATTGATTGATTGATTGGGAGTAGGGGGAAGTAGTGGGGAGAGAGCTGTATGACAAGAGTTTCTATTTGATGTGAAGAGTAAAGGGCAACTACTGGAGGCTTTTGTAAGAGGGGGATGGTGTGCACAGAACAGTGTGTTAAAACAGTAGTTTAGAACCATGACATTGGGAATGGA
Source organism: Tachyglossus aculeatus (assembly GCF_015852505.1). Taxonomy (NCBI): domain Eukaryota; kingdom Metazoa; phylum Chordata; class Mammalia; order Monotremata; family Tachyglossidae; genus Tachyglossus; species Tachyglossus aculeatus. Next base: position 135,752,122 of record NC_052101.1, read on the forward strand.
GCAAAATCTGGACTGGACAGAAGAGAGGCTGGAGGGCAGGGCAGTCAGCAAGGAGGCTGATAGAATAGTCAAGGTCAGCTTTGACAAGGGCCTGGACCGTTGAGGAAGTTTTTTGGATGGAGGTGAAGGGGGCAGATCCCTTCTGGCGTGTGCATTCCCAAGTGCAGTCTTCACCATCCCCTTGCCGCTAGGGCTTTGGTTAATAATGATCCTAGCCTGTTGAATTGGCAAGGGTCCGGGACATTTTGGTTTCCTCTTGTGAACTGTGGTCCAGTTGGCTGAACCAGGTTGGAAGCTAGGGAAGTGGCATGGCTTAGTGGAAAGAGCACGGGCCTGGGAATCAGAGGAGTTGGGTGCTAATCCTATCTCCGCCCCTTGTCAGCTGTGTTACCTTGGGCAAGTCACTTCACTTCCCCTGGCCTCCGTTCCTTCATCCGTAAATGGGGATTAATCAATCAATCATATTATTCGAGTGCTTGTGCAGGGCACTGTACTAAGCGCTTGGGAGATTACAGTACAACAGAGTCGGTAGACACTTTCCCTGCCCACAATCAATCAATCAATCAATCATATTTATTGAGCACTTACTGTGTGCAGAGCACTGTACTAAGCGCTTGGGAAGTCCAAGTTGGCAACATATAGAGACAGTCCCTACCCAACAGTGGGCTCACAGTCTAAAAGGGGGAGACAGAGAACAAAACCAAACATACTAACAGTACATATTTATTCTATTTATTTGATTTTGTTAATATGTTTTGTTTTGTTCTCTGTCTCCCCCTTCTAGACTGTGAGCCTGCTGTTGGGTAGGGACCGTCTCTATATGTTGCCAACTTGTACTTCCCAAGCGCTTAGTACAGTGCTCTGCACACAGTAAGTGCTCAATAAATACGATTGAATGAATGAATGAATGAATGGATATGTACAAATAAAATAAATAGAGTAATAAATCTGTACAAACATATAGACATATATACAGGTGCTGTGGGGAAGGGAAGGAGGTAAGATGGGGGGATGGAGAGGGGGACGAGGGGGAGAGGAAGGAAGGGGATCAGTCTGGGAAGGCCTCCTGGAGGAGGTGAGCTCCCAGTAGGGCCTTGAAGGGATGTATTTTACTTGTACATATCTATTCTATTTATTTCATTTTGTTAGTATGTTTGGTTTTGTTGTCTGTCTCCCCCTTTTAGACTGTGAGCCCACTGTTGGGTAGGGACCGTCTCTATATGCTGCCAACTTGTACTTCCCAAGCGCTTAGTACAGTGCTCTGCACACAGTAAGCGCTCAATAAATACGATTGATGATGATGAAGGCTGTGTGCAACCCGATTATCGTGTCTCTACCCCAGCGCTTAGTACAGTGCCAGGCATAAATGCCATTGAAAAAAAACCCAAAACGAAACCCGGAGATGCCGCTTCCCCGGCCGTCGCCTTCTAAGGCGGCAATGAGTTCAGGCCCCGGCGGCCTCGTCAACCTTTGTCATGTGCCGCGAGCGGCTCCTTTAAAAGAAGTAGTTCCGGCCGGGCCGCGGAAGCGGGACTGGTAATGTTCCGCGCCGCCCCTCCGGAGAGAGAGAGAAAGAGAAAGTTGGAGCGCGGTGGGGCCAGAGTTGCCGGGAAGAAGCCATCACTTGGAGCGGCCGGAGGAGCCACCGGCGCCGGAACGAGACTGACCGGTGAGGGCCGAGCGGGGTCGGAAGAAGCCCGGAGCCCCGGGGCCGGCGAGGGAGGGACTGGGTGCCCACTGTTGGGCAGGGACTGTCTCTATATGTTGCCAATTTGTACTTCCCAAGCGCTTAGTACAGTGCTCTGCACATAGTAAGCGCTCAATAAATACGATTGATGATAATGGGTGGGAGGTGTGGTAATCTCCTCCCCGTGCCTCGTTCTCGCCCGTCCCGCCGTCGACCCCCGGCCCACGTCCTCCCCCGGGCCTGGAATGCCCTCCCTCTGCCCATCCGCCAAGCTAGCTCTCTTCCTCCCTTCAAGGCCCTACTGGGAGCTCACCTCCTCCAGGAGGCCTTCCCACACTGAGCCCCTTCCTTCCTCTCCCCCTCGCCCCCCTCCATCCCCCCTTCTTACCTCCTTCCCTTCCCCACAGCACCTGTATATATGTATATATGTTTGTACATATTTATTACTCTATTTATTTTACTTGTACATATCTATCCTATTTATTTTATTTTGTTGGTATGTTTGGTTTTGTTCTCTGTCTTCCCCTTTTAGACTGTGAGCCCACTGTTGGGTAGGGACTGGCTCTATATGTTGCCAATTTGTACTTCCCAAGCGCTTAGTACAGTGCTCTGCACATAGTAAGTGCTCAATAAATACGATTGATGATGATGATGATGAGCCCCTTCCTTCCTCTCCCCCTTGTCCCCCTCTCCATCCCCTCCTTCTTGCCTCCTTCCCTTCCCCGCAGCACCTGTATATATGTATATATGTTTGTACGTATTTATTACTCTATTTATTTTACTTGTACCTATGTATTCTATTTATTTTGTTGATGTGTTTGGTTTTGTTCTCTGTCTCCCCCTTCTAGACTGTGAGCCCGCTGTTGGGTAGGGACTGTATATGTTGCCAACTTGGACTTCCCAAGCGCTTAGTCCAGTGCTCTGCACACAGTAAGCGCTCAATAAATACGATTGATGATGATGATGATGTGGGCCAGGAGGAGACCCAGGGGACGGCGACGGACAGAGAGAGGGAGGGGCGCGAAAGCCCGGAAATCATGGCAAGGGTCTGGCATGGCCTTTTAGACTGTGAGCCCACTGTTGGGTAGGGACTGTCTCTATGTGTTGCCAATTTGTACCTCCCAAGCGCCTAGTACAGTGCTCTGCACGTAGTAAGCGCTCAATAAATACGATTGATGATGATGATGGCAGCTGGGCGGCTCGAAGAGGAGGCTTCCTTGGAGGAGAATGGGGTCGCCCCACCCCTCCCTGCCGCCGCCTTTCTTCCTCTCCCCTGCCCTCCTCTCCTCCCTTCCTCTTCGCCCTCCCGCTCTTCCTCCTTTCCTTCCCCATGCAGCCCCCTCTTCTCCCGTGCCCCGCCAGCCTCCAGCGCCCGCCGAAGGGCCAGATGCTTCCCGAGCAGTGGGGAGGCTGGTGATGAGGAAACATTTTAAGCCCCCAAAAGGTGCTTCCGTGACTGGGGATTTCCTGTACTTTGCCCGGCCACCGCCTTTCACCACCCCCACTCGGAGGGTTTGCAGTTTGAGGAACCAAAAGTATGAGCCGGACTTTCAGCCTGAACTCCGGGTTTCCTGGTTGGCTACTTTGGTTTAACTTAGATGAATCCGCTAAGCTAACTCTCTTCCTCCCTTCAAGGCCCTACTGAGAGCTCACCTCCTCCAGGAGGCCTTCCCAGACTGAGCCCCCTCCTTCCTCTCCCCCCTCGTCCCCCTCTCCATCCCCCCATCTTACCTCCTTCCCTTCCCCACAGCACCTGTATATATGTATATATGTTTGTACGTATTTATTACTCTACTTGTACATATCTATTCTATTTATTTTACTTTGTTAGTATGTTTGGTTTTGTTCTCTGTCTCCCCCTTTTAGACTGTGAGCCCACTGTTGGGTAGGGACTGTCTCTATATGTTGCCAACTTGGACTTCCCAAGCGCTTAGTACAGTACTCTGCACACAGTAAGTGCTCAATAAATACGATTGATGATGATGATGATGAATAGAAAATGTTTAAGCCACTGAGCCCCTTAATTGCATTTGTTTTAAAAAAAAAAAAAAACCCAAACCCCGAATACGGTTTTTGCCCAACGGACTAAAACAGCTTTCTAAAATTGGGATTTTCCAGCAAAGCTTGTATTTTCCATTTTGGACCCCATCATGGGTGGCATTGAGAGGATGATCAAGTCTCCCGCTTTGGTCCTGAGAGTTTAGAATGGAGACCCTGTGCCGAGGAACTGCTTTTAGCATCCCTCCCCGGCAAAGTGTTAATCTCTGTGCAGCCTAGATTATTCCCACAAACATATCCCCTTTAGTAATCGAATGAGACATTTGGGGGTGTAAGTGGAACAAGTCAACCAGTGGATCCCAAGCTCTTAGTACAGTGCTCTGCACACAGTAAGCGCTCAGTAAATACGATTGAATGAATGAATGAATGAATCGGTTAATCCTCCACCTCACTTGGGCAGCACAGGCTCATCCAGGGCATTTGATGCTGCTTGTTTTCAGATCGCGAGAGGATGTCCCATCTGGCTTCGCTAACCATATTGAGGCGTAATTTTCACGTTGAAAGATACCACTCTGCTAACTCTTAGGGGTGTAAATCTTTGAGGTAGGAGGGCCCGCAGCGGCGGTGCCGGGAGCCGGAGTGTCTCCGGGTCCAGTGCAACTTGCCAGGCAGCTGCGGGGTCCACACCAGGGGGCAAGAGGTGGAGCCACAATTTTGCCTGAGTCCATCGGGCGAGCTGACTCTTCTGCTCAAATGGCTTTGGAGGCATGCCAACCCCATGGAGTTGGTGTTGGGGAAGGAACAGAGAAGGGTAAGTGAGATCAATCCGTCAGTGGTATTGACTGGGGCAGAGCACTTTACCAAGTGCCTTGGGGAGTACAGTACCATTGTGTTGATAGACACAGTCTTCAAGCCCCTTCAAAACCCTACTGAAGGCTCACCTTTTCCAAGAGACCTTTCCAGACTAAGCCTCCCTTTTCCTCAACTCCCCCTCCCCTCCGTGTCGCCTCAACTCGCTCCCTTTGCTCTACCCCCCTCTTCCTACCCCACAGCACTTATGGATATATGTATAATTCTATTTATTTCTATGCCTGTTTACTTGTTTTGATGTCTGTTTCCCCTCTTCTAGATGGTAAGCCCGGTGTGGGTAGAGATTGTTTCTCTTTATTGCTGAACTGTACTTTCTGAGTGCTTACTACAGTGCTCTGCAAACAGGAAGTGCTCAATAAATACGATTGAATGAATGAGTGAATAAGCATGATCCTTGTCTTCAAGGAGCTTACAGTCTACAGGGGGGAGACAGACATTAAAACCGATTACATCTGGATAGGCACTATGTTCCATGGGGCTGAGGGGACTATCTAAGTGTTCAAGGGGTACACAGCCAAGTAAGTGCTTAGGCGACACAGAAAGGAGGGCAAATAAGGTGGGGAAATAATCAATCAATCGTATTTATTGAGCACTTACTGTGTGCAGAGCACTGTACTAAGCGCTTGGGAAGTACAAGTTGGCAACATATAGAGACAGTCCCTACCCAACAGTGGGCTCACAGTGTAGAAGGGGGAGACAGAGAACAAAACCAGACATATTAACAAAATAAAATAAATAGAATAGATATGTACAAGTAAAATAAATAGAGTAATAAATATGTACAAACATATGTACATATATACAGGTGCTGTGGGGAAGGGAAGGAGGTAAGACGGGGGATGGAGATGGGGACGAGGGGGAGAGGAAGGAGGGGACTCAGTGTGGGAAGGCCTCCTGGAGGAGGTGAGCTCTCAGTAGGGCCTTGAAGGGAGGAGGAGAGTTAGCTTGGCAGATGGGCAGAGGGAGGGCATTCCAGGCCAGGGGGAGGACGTGGGCCGGGGGTCGATGGCGGGACAGGCGAGAACGAGGCACGGTGAGGAGATTAGCGGCAGAGGAGCGGAGGGTGCGGGCTGGGCTGGAGAAGGAGAGAAGGGAGGTGAGGTAGGAGGGGGCGAGGGGATGGACAGCCTTGAAGCCGAGGGTGAGGAGTTTCTGCCTGATGCGCAGATTGATTGGTAGCCACTGGAGATTTTTGAGGAGGGGAGTAACATGCCCTGAGCATTTCTGGACAAAGACAATCCGGGCAGCAGCCTGAAGCATGGATTGAAGTGGGGAGAGACACGAGGATGGGAGATCAGAGAGAAGGCTGACGCAGTAGTCCAGACGGGATAGGATGAGAGCCTGAATGAGCAGGGTAGCGGTTTGGATGGAGAGGAAAGGGTGGATCTTGGCAATGTTGCGGAGCTGAGACCGGCAGGTTTTGGTGACGGCTTGGATGTGAGGGGTGAACGAGAGAGCGGAGTCCAGGATGACACCAAGGTTGCGGGCTTGAGAGACGGGAAGGATAGTAGTGCCGTCAACAGTGATGGGAAAGTCAGGGAGAGGGCAGGGTTTGGGAGGGAAGACAAGGAGTTCAG